>NC_140942.1:53373880-53516380 GCF_014529385.1 Adiantum capillus-veneris | reverse complement strand
GACCTATATCTTCTTACATGATGTGCAAAGCATCTTTTATTTAAGGGAGGATTTCTCCCTGGCTATTATTTCCAGAGTCCAAGAGGAGAGGAGTGGATTTGTTTCAGAGGATAGTAGTGATGATGAGGCAATGGAAACATCCAGCAATCCAATGGAATGCCTCCGAAGATGCTTTGAGAAAGCTGAAAAATACAAGGAGACACTACCTGATGAAGCCACCTTCCAAGCAATAAGACAAAGCCTAAGACCATCAACAAGTAACAAAGAAGTGGAGGATTGGTTTAACCATTCAGGTCAAGGGTCAACTACATCTGTAGACCTGTGGCACAAAAACCTCTTTCTGCAGGATGAGAGCTTCATGGTAACTCTCTCTCTCTCTCTCTCTCTCTCTCTCTCTCTCTCTCTCTCTCTCTCTCTCTCTCTCTCTCTCTCTATCTATCTATCTCTCTCTTTGTGTCACTTCCGACATGATATGTGCAGTCTTGGATTGCTGATAAGGATGACTTCCTTCGGCGGCGGACTCGAGAGTATCGTGGAAGGGATGCGGCCCTAGCGTAGTACCTTTCAAAGCTTTGCGAGTCTTCAATATCGCATCACCGAACATGTCTTCATGTTGTCATCAATATGGCATCACCAAACATATCTTCATAAATCTTTTATTGTCACCAAGTTTGTCTTCATAAAATCAATTCTTTGATCAATCCTACATAGATCATAGACTCCAAAAAAAAACATGTCATGAAAATTATTAGCATCGTTAATGAAATAATTACGTTCACAATGCCATAAGAGATGGTTCGCGACGCCACTCTTTTGACGACATATATACGCACGACAACATATGGTACATAAAGTATAAACGTAAAAGTACAAAATGTGTGATTACCTGATACAAATGATATGTGTATATACTACATAAAACAACATTTATCAATGTAGTGATCAATGAATACCATCAAAGTATTAACAAAATATCATCATTATGTCAATAAAATGAATAAATGATCATGGTATCAACGAAAAGCATCATGATATCACCGAGAATAATCATTGTATCAACGAAACAACATCATGGCATCATCGAGAATAACCATGGTATCAACGAAATATCATCATGGCATCACCGAGAATAACCATGGTATCAACGAAACAACATCATGGTATCACCGAGAATAACCATGGTATCAACAAAACATCATCATGGTATCAATAAAAATCACCATGGAATCAACGAAATATCATCATGGAATCACCAAGAATAACCATGGTATCAACGAAATATCATCATGGCACCACCGAGAATAACCATGGTATCAATGACATATCATCATGGTATCAACGAAAATCACCATGACCAAAGTATTAACAAAACATCATTATGGTACCATCAAAATCACTATGGTATCAATGAGAAATTATCAATAAAACGACGTAAACTATATCTCTAAAAGAATAATTATACAAGAATCAATGAACGAGTATATCATATAACAAAAGATCATGTACCAACAGTAGCTCGATAGAATTTGGACGATCATCAACGGCTCGACTGAATCGGAACGATGTGTAACTGGCTTCTGCAGCAAAGTTACGTCAGTAACAAATATATGATTGATGAAGAAAAATATAATTGAGAAGTTTTCAATTATGAGAAAAATCAAAAGCAAAAAGTAAAATTTTGATTTTCAAACATATTCGTAGTCCGAGACGAAAACCCAAAATCGGTGCAGAATTTAGAGAAACTTTCTTCTGCAAAGTTATAGACCACATCGATTCCAATCCCCATCGCGGGTAGTTTCTTCTAAAAAGTTGTAGAACACATCGATTCCGGTCTCTCACGCGGGTAGTTTCTGCAAAATCGTTTTCAATAAGCAGAAAAATAAAAAACAAAAAACGGAAATTGCTTTTTATGTATGTACGCAGTCCGCGAACGATAACTCAAAATCGGTGCAAAATTTGAAAACACTTCCTTCTGCAAAGTTGTAGACCACATCGATTCCAGTCTCCATGGCGGGTAGTTTCTGCAAAATCGTTTTCAATTAGCAGAAAAATCAAAAACAAAAAGCGGAAGTTGCTTTTCAGGTATGTACGCAGTCCGCGAACGATAACTCAAAATCAGTACAAAATTTGAAAACACTTCCTTCTACAAAGTTGTAGACCACATCGATTGCGGTCTGCCGCTTGGGTAGTTTCTGCAAAATCGTTTCCAATTAGCAGAAAAATCAAAAACAAAAAGTGGAAGTTGCTTTTAAGATATGTACGCAGTCCGCGAACAATAACTCAAAATCGGTGCAGAATTTGAAAGAACTTTCTTTTGCAAAGTTGTAGACCACATCGATTCCAATCTCTTTCGCGGGTAGTTTCTGCAAAATCGTTTCCAATTAGCAGAAAAATAAAAAACAAAACGCGGAAGCTGTTTTTCAGGTATGTACGCAGTCCGTGAACGATAACTCAAAATCGGTGCAGAATTTGAAGAAACTTCCTTCTGCAAAGTTGTAGACCACATCGATTCCGATCCCTCCCACGCCTAGTTTCTGCAAAATCGATTTTGATCAGGAGAAAAATTGAAAACAAAAACGTACTGCTCTGATACCATGTTGAGAGAGAAGGAGAGAGCACAGAAGTAGAACCCCAAAGTGTGTAGAATACACACATGAGATGATGTATATATAGAGGGGACCTGGGTGCCATATATAGAGAAGCCATATATTGAGTAGCTTCACATATAAGCTCAACAAAAAGCAGGATCCTCAATGTGACGTGTTGGAGCTTTTCTCCACCACTTTGGGTCCATGACCTTTGCAGGCTCCATGCAAAACAAACACGGCGACTTTGCCATTGAATCCATTCCACAATTATACATGCACTTTAATGTTTTGAGGTCACCTGCAAGATGCCACTGAACTTGAAAGTCTCCCCTTCCATCTAGACGTAGTACCTCTCCCTAGTTAGTATGTCGATCAATCACCTCCAGAATATTAGTTCGATGGAACACCCAATATAGAATCTCATGATCTTCTTTCTTTACCTGCAACACAAAATAAATGAGAGTTAAGTAGATGTGAACATTTGAGCTTACCTGAGAATCTCTCTTACCTCAAACGCACCAAGCCACCATATGTTAGATTCTGATTGAACACTAAAATATAAAGGATCATCACTGGGACACTTTGAGAGGGCTCTATTCATTAACGTAATAGTAATACGCTCTAGATTTTTCTCTTTAACAAGCTCACAGTCATCCAGTTTTAACACAAAATGTAATACCCCTCGTGACTCTTCAAATGTGATGTTGTAAAACTCCACCATTCTCTTCTGTAATATCCGCAGGTCCATAAAAATATTATTGAACTCATCATATGCCATGTTTGCTCCATGGCCACTGTAAGTTGCTTTAATATGAAAGGGTTGTCCAAGATAGTCTCCCTGTGCCTCGTTAAGATGAAGCCTCTTCCTCCAAACACTTGAGGCTGATGGTAGAAGTTTGGATTTTATACCCTTCTTAACAAAGATGGATGAGACAAACTTTTGGATAGCCGAATATCCTCTTTTGCTTACACCAAGTGAATCAAGTGTGCCTTGTATCTCTTTTGAAGGCACTGAGTTCTCTGAAATAAAGTGGTCCACTACATTTCGTTGTAGGACCTTAAACTTCTTGTCATGTACTATATCTGCTGCCAGGCTTCTACTTATAAGTGGCTTCAATCTCTTTCCTATATTGGCTTTGGGGTCAATGTTTTCCTTGTCAGGATAGATTGAATCTCTACATGAAGACAATCCATAAGTAAATAACAGAAAATTTGCTTCACTAACACTATTTAGGCACATGAAAACAATGCATAACAAGAAAAAACAAAAAGATTACTTAACTAAGACAATGTAGCCAACCAAGAAGCATCACCTTAATGCTCGGATTCTTTTCTTGAGACCTCTTGATGCAACCTGCAATGTTTCAAGATTGCGCAATTTCTTCTTTCGGATACGACCACCCAAGATGGTGTCCTTCATTTGACAACTTCGCACCTTTCCTTTCAGTTCTTGTACCTCTGTTTTATGTTGCAAAATGGTAACCTGATCTGTAGAATGTAAATGTGAAAGGCAAACAATCTCACATTGTTGAGCTTGGAGAATGCCCTTGTAAGTTTCAGCTTCTCTTGTAAGAGATTTACAATACCCCAGAAGGCCCTTTTCTCCATCACCAGCAAAGGTCAATAAGCTTGTAGGATTGACAAACAGTGGAGACGCATTAGTCATTGGATTCTTAGGGTAGAGAGAGCCTCTCGTCCAGATATCTATGTGTTTAGCTCCCTGAGCTCTGAGCGTGTCTATGGAAGCGGGAGGTATATGTGTGTTTGTTTTACTGCACTTAATCAATGGTTGGTACTCATTGTCCAAATCAATGTGAAGGTGATATTTGGCTCGTTTCTAGGTAACATTTGTGCCATTTGAGGAGTGCGCCATTAGCCAAATGTGCAGGTTTAATGGAAAGTGAATAGCGGTTGCGCCTTCGTCGCTCCATGTTAGCCTCATTCCCTCCATATTGACGAGGTTCATTCAATGCAACTGAAAAGAGGATTATCCCTCAATCACTACGAACGAATGTTCAGAAGAGTAAGGAATCTACTTAAAGGACACTTTTTGAACTTTTACTATGAAAGACCCAGCTCTATTATTTGCCATTTTTTCTAGAGAGAGAGTGCAAAAAATACATTTTCTTAGAAGGCCCTCCAAATGACCTTCGAAATTCCCTAATGATACACCCACCGTTATATTATAAAAATCATTGAATACACAAATGTTCATGAGGAGCTACATCACCCCTTTTACAATGAATATTTTATATGGAGCTACATCACTTCTTTTACAATGAATGTCATATGAGGAGTTACATTACTCCTATCCTATCAAATACAATAATGAATACAAAGGTAAGGTTCAATAAAGAGGTGTAAAGGCTATCGATTAGCTTATAATCAGAAGTGTCTCCGTGAATCTGCTGTGTAGCTTGTCATCAATATCGCATCACCAAACATGTCTTCATAGTCATCAATACGGCATCACCAAACATGTCTTCATGAATCTTTTATTGTCACCAAGTTTGTCTTCATGAAATCAATTCTTTGATCAATCCTACATAGATCATAGACTCAAAAACATAGTCATGAAAATTATTAGCATCGTTAGTGAAATAGTTATGTCCACAATGCCATAAGAGATGGTTCGCGACGCCACTCTTTTGATGACATATATACGCACGACAATATATGATACCATTAGGAGATTTCGGAGGTCTTTTGGAGGGCCTTTTGGAAGAGAGAGGAAAATAAGCTCCTCCAATGAGAGAAGAGCCTACGTTACGTAGAAAAATAGATTGATATTAACAAAAATATAAAAGGTGTCCCTCTCCTCATTTAATAATCTAGTGGTCCTTGAAGACGAGCACTCTCTTTCATTTAATACGAGCACCTTTTTCAGAAGGTAGATGCGGTGCATTTGATACGGGCTACGTCATCACTAGAACTCAAAAAGTCACCAAACTATCAAGTGGTAGAAGATTTTGAAACTTTTGATATTGTCAATGCGTCCGGAACGCACATATCTCCTAGAAATGAATGTCCAATTGCCTCGCTCAGACATCCAAAGAGGCAAAAAAATGTCAAAAAGCCCTAAAGAACCATTTTACTAACGGCGCGCGAGGGGCCATTCCAAAAATTTTGTAATGCCTCCTCGCGTGCCGTTAGTAAAAAGCCCCTTTTTTCTCTTTTTAGGGAGCTTTTTGAGAGGAAAATGTCCAAAAACCTCTAAAAAGGGGCTTTCTGGAAAGATAAGTGTCAAAAATCACTAAAAAGAGCTTTGTACTAACGACGCGCAGAGGGGCATTCTAGAATTTTGGAATGCCTCCTCGCACGCCGTTAGTAAAAAGCCCCTTTTTCCTCTTTTTAGGGAGCTTTTTGAGAGGAAAATGTCCAAAAACCTCTAAAAAGGGGCTTTCTAGAAATATAAGTGTCTACAAATCACTAAAAAAAGCTTTGTACTAACGGCGCGCAGAGGGGCATTCTAAATTTAGAAATGGCTCCTCGCGCGCCTTAAGTAAAAAGCCCATTTTTTGGGGTTTTTTGACATTTTTTGCCTCTCCGGTTGTCGGAATGAGGCAAGTAGACATTCGTTTTTAGGGTATTTTGGCGTTCCGGACGCATTGGTGGTGTCAAAAGCCTCAAAATCTATCACTATTTGACAGTTTGTGACTTTTCAATTTTTAGTGATGACGTAAGCTGCATTGAATGCGTCGCACCTACCTCTTGAAAAAGACGCTCGCATTAAATAAAAAAGTGACCGTTTTCAAGGACGATTGGGAATATAAATCTACTTTTTAGAGTGTCTGGTTGTCCTTTTGGACGTACTCACAATGTGCAAGTGCAATTTATAAAAAGTTTCTAGAGAGAGAAATACAATTTCTTACAAGGCCCTCCAAATGACCTACGAAATTTTCTAATGCATAAAGTATAAACGTAAAAGTACAAGTTGCGTGATTACGTGATGTAAATGACATGTGTATATACTACATAAAACGACATTTATAAACGTAGTGATATCAATGAGTATCATCAAAGTATAAACAAAATATCATCATTGTATCAATAAAAATGAATAAATCATCATGGTATCAACGAAAAGCATCATAGAATAATCATTGTATTAATGAAACAACATCATGATATCACCGAGAATAACCATGGTATCAACGAAAAAACATCATGATATCACCGAGAATAATCATTGTACCAACGAAACAACATCATGGTATCATCGAGAATAACCATGGTATCAACGAAACAACATCATGGTATCACCGAGAATAACCATGGTATCAACGAAACAACATCATGGTATCACCGAGAATAACCATGGTATTAACGAAACAACATCATGATATCACCAAGAATAATCATTGTATTAATGAAACAACATCATGGCATCACCGAGAATAACCATGGTATCAACGAAACAACATCATGGTATCATCGAGAATAACCATGGTATCAACGAAACATCATCATGGTTTCAACGAAAATCACCATGGAATCAATGAAATATCATCATGGCATCACAGAGAATAATCATGGTATCAACGAAATATCACCATGGCATCACCGAGAATAACCATGGTATCAATGAAATATCATCATGGTATCAACGAAAATCACCATGACCAAAGTACTAACAAAACATCATCATGGTACTATCAAAATCACTATGGTATCAACGAGAAATTATCAATAAAATGTCGTAAACTATATCTCTAGAGGAATAATTATACGAGAATCAATGAACGAGTATATCATATAACAAAAGATCATGTACCAACAGTAGCTCGATAGAATTTGGACGATCATTAGCGACTCGATTGAATCTGAACGATATGTAACTGGCTTCTGTAGCAAAGTTACATCAGTAACAGATATATGATTGTTAAGAGAAAATATAATTGAGAAGTTTTCAATTATGAGGAAAATCAAAAGCAAAAATCGAAGTTCCTTTTCAAACATATTCGCAGTATGAGAATGATAACCAAAAATCGGTGCAGAATTTAGAGAAATTTTCTTTTGCAAAGTTGTACACCACATCGATTCCGATGGCTGAAGCGAATAGTTTCTGCAAAATCGTTTTCAATTAGCAGAAAAATCAAAAAACAAAAAAAACAAAAGTTGTTTTTCAGACATGTACGCGGTCCGCAAACGATAACTCAAAATTAGTGCAGAATTTGAAAAAAAAAACTTTCTTCTACTAAGTTATAGATCACATCGATTTCAGTGTCTCCGCGGGCTGTTTCTGCAAAATTGTACTCAATTAGGAGAGAAATCGAAAAAAAAAAAAAAAACCAAAGTTGCTTTTCAGACATGTACGCAGTCTCTCAACGATAACTCAAAATCGGTGCAGAATTTAGAAAAACTTTCTTCTGTAAAGTTTTAGACCACATCGATTTTGGTGCTTTCTACGAAGAGTTTTTGAAAAATCATTTTCTTTTCAGGCATGTACGCAGTCCGCGAAAGGTAACTCAAAATCGGTGCAGAATATGAAAACACTTTCTTCTACAAAGTTGTAGACCACATCGATTCCGGTGCCTTCCGCGAGTAGTTTCTGCAAAATCATTTTCAATCAGGAGAAAAATTAAAAACAAAAGCAAAGTTACTTTTTAGGCATATACGTAATCCGCGAACGATAACTCAAACTCAGTGCAGAATTTGAAAAAACTTTCTTCTGCAAAGTTATAGACCACATCGATTTCGGTGCCTACTACGAATAGTTTCTGCAAAATCATTTTCAATTATGAGAAAAATCAAAAACAAAAAAAAAGTTGCTTTCAGACATGTACGCAGTCCGCCAACAATAACTCAAAATCGGTGCATAATTTGAAAAAACTTTCTTCTGCAAAGTTGTAGACCACATCGATTTTGGTGCCTCTCATGGATAGTTTCTGCAAAATCATTTCAATCAGAATAAAAATCAAAAACAAAAACGTCCTGCTCTGATACCATGTTGAGAGAGAAAGAGAGAGCACAGAAGTAGAACCCCAAAGTGTGTAGAATACACACATGAGATGATGTATATATATAGGGGACCTGAGTTCCATATATAGAGAAGCCATATATTGAGTAGCTTCACATATAAGCTCAACAGTCTATTGGAAATTCTTGGATTGCATGACCATGTCATGTGTGAGAATGACAAGCAACTTGCTCATAGATGGTATCCTCATCATTAACTAGAGATGCATGTCCCTATGTATGAAATATTAATTATATTATTGACACATTAACTTAGTTATAAGAATTTAAATAAATATATAAATTAGAAAAGAAAATACTACTCTCAGTGTGCGAGCATTGGTGCATGAGTGGAAACACCCCAATCCACCTCATGTGAACAACATTGGTGTCATGGCCTTAGATGTAAGCCTTGACATCTATCCCACCAACATGGAATCTGTTCCTCTTCATAATAAATTGAAGGCATGCGCTCTCTCTGAAGTCTCTTCATGTCCGATCGTATGAGAGTGGTCTCCATGGCTATAATATGGAGGCGATGAAGTACAAGAGAAACCTGAATGTGTATAAAAAAAGAAATTAAATTTAATTTGACTAAAGTACTAGTGTGTGTGTATGTATCTATATATGTATGTACATACATAATATATATATATATATATATATATATATATATATATATACATTCATACATACATACATATATATATATATATATGTATCTATGTATGCATGCATATATATGTACATACATACATACTCAGAGATACATATATACATGTATATGCGGATATATAAATACATATATACATACATTGTCCCCTCTTGTTATGAACACAAACAGGCAGTATGCTATGGTCCCTGAAAATAAGAAACCTCTGAGACTCCATGAGGAGTCATGGACCCATTTTCAATGGAAGATGCGATTACAAGTAGCATTCTCGTAGTAAAAATTATGTCGATTTACATTTTGAGTTTCTAATTAATTACTTATGTATTCACCTATAATGTAACTTCAATATCATTTTATTTTCAATAATTGCAATGTAAGAGACAGCACAGGCTAGAGTGGTGAGCCGCCAGTCGTCCCACTTGGGCTGCATGGGCTAGGATGGCTTCATAGCCACTTTGGTAAGTATATATTTATAGATTTTCATAGCATAGTTCTTAGAATGATGTAAATAAGAAAAACCCAAAACTTTGGATTTGTTTTGTACATAACAAAGATTACGATCAAACTTTGACTCCAACAGAAAACAAGATGACGACATATACGGGATATAGAGCCTTGCAGCACATCCTTCCACCAACACTCCCTCTTATGAGTAATATTGTAACTTTGAGTTATCCGTTTAAGTTTAAATGATTTTTAAGTTACTATTTATTTGTTAATCGATTAAATTAAGCTTTTATGAATGTAGGAGGCCCACGACGAGAGAAACCTCGAGCTTGTTATAATACCAGGAGGAGGAGGGTAAGATGATAGAAAAGGAGCGGGCACGCCCTGCAGCGTCTTCACAGATAGAGGGACAGACTTCACGTGCTACTGGACATGAGGATCAGATAGATGGTCTTGTTTGGGTATTGACATTGTACTATATATACATACATTGATGATCTATATATCTAGTCTACTTCAACCAGTCCTAGTCTACTTGCAGTATAGTATTGTTAAGTTTGCTCATTAACATTTAGTTTGTTTCAATCGTTTTTGTTTATACTGTCAAGTTTTTTCATTCATTTTTAGTTTATTTTAACCGTTCTTGTGTAATCGCTTGGTATCGAGGAAGAAAAGACCATACCCGTGATGATCATTCAAAATTCAGTCAAATTCCTTTATTCATTTTCAACTTATTTCAATCGTTTTTGTGTAATCACATAGTATCAAGGAAGAAAACACCATATGGTGATCATTCATACTTTTGATTTTGTGTTCACATAAGTTCACCGGTTGTCTTTTTGTTGTAGTGTATGTACAATGCTCGCGAGTGTGTACTTTCGGCTTCAAATGTTGTTGTTGTTGTTGTTTTTGTGTGTGTGTGTGTGTGTGTGTGTGTGTGTGTGTGTGTGTGTGTGTGTGTGAGAGAGAGAGAGAGAGAGAGAGAGAGAGAGAGAGAGAGAGAGAGAGAGACTTCGTTATAAATAAGCATATATATGGTCAGGCTCTTCGGAGTCTGACAAATTTGTAATTTTTTTTAAAAAAGCAACAGCGTGGCTTAAGCGAGGTATTTAAAGTACATCACTTAAACGACACAAAAAAACGGGTTTTATTTACATTGCATAAGCAATGGCGGGCGTTGCATAAGCGACATAATTTTTTCACACTTGTATGACACTTTGGCGTCGCTATAAACATCGCTTAAGTGACGGTTCTATAGCAATGTTGGTTACGATTCTTTTTTCATCGCTTATACGACGCAAAAAAGCGTCCCAAGGGCCAAAGCGTGCTAGTAGTGATATGAAGGTTGGCATATCAATTGGATAGACATTTCATTGAACTATCAATGGGCTTAAGACGATAAGATCCTAGGGAGATAATCTTATACATAGAACTAACCAGCTTCTCTAGAATGTGATGAATATGATGTACATTTTTAAAAAACACTTCCATTGTCGTAGATGTTTGCTTGCATATGCTAGGGCCTCCCTTTAATGGTACCCAGAAATTCAAAGTCAAGCTCATCATTATTGCTGGGAAATTCCTCCCCATTTGATGTCTCCCGAGTGTAGTTATTGTCAGTACTTCAAACATTGTGACTAATTTATATGTACTTTAAACATGAAATGGGGAATTCCTCTCCATTTGAGTCTGGCCACTCCAATATTGTTAGCACCCCCAATATTTTTCATAAATTCCCAAACTGCCCTTCAAATTTTCCAAAATTCCCAAAGTACCCTCGGTCCTAAGATTAAATTTCTCTAAAGAAAAAAAATTATACCTGTTTGTAAGAAGAGTGATTGTCTATCAACACAAGATGCTAAAACTTGAATTTGAGTTGGTTATGTAGGCTTTGGAGATGAATCGCTCTATTATTTTGAATAATCGCTCTTTTTGAGAGGGAATTTTTGAAAAATTACATGCTAAGCACTCAAAAACGGATCTCAGTTGTCAAAAAGGAATAAAGATTAAAAAATATTGAACAATCCGACTAAAGTAGATGTTGGGGTATAAAGCCCAATGTGGTCGCCCAGGTAAGTGGGCGGGCTGCCAGGTATGTACACATATTCTTTTGTAAAAACCTCATAAGAACTCACTATGCTCTACACATTATAGTAGAGCGAGTTCACCATATCATCGTGCTCTTCTTCTCGCACTCTCTCTCGCGTCACGCTTCCGCTCGTACTCCTTCAACTGGTATCAGAGCTCAGATCGAGGCTCGGGGCAGCACTGTAGTAGGCTAGAGTCACCAGCTCAGATTGGAGTGAAATTTGACAGGCAAAGACACGGCCCCTAATCCTGTGGGTAAGCCCAAAGGGCTTGGTGTTCTCAGAATTTCATTCTGAGGTCATCTCGGCCACCGTTCGGCTTCAACAGAGTTGTGCGCAGGCCATTTTCGACTACGTGGTCTCAGAAGGTGCAGATCCGACTCTGCAAATTTGGGGTTTTCAGCCTACGACTACAGGTGCTGAGGATATCGACACTCCCAGAGTGTTATTTGTGGCTGTCTACACATCGAAGGACGGCTCACAGTTCTTGGAGGCGTGTCACATACGACACGGGACCATCTACACACAAATTGTAGGTGACATCCACTAGTTCATCAGGTAGCTTGTGTTTGCTGCTTGATCTTCCAGATTTCATCCTGACATTGCAGGTACTTCCACATGGGATGTATTGTCAAAAATGATGTATGTCTGTGGAGGGTTTGCTGGCTGTGAGTCACGCAGCAAACAACCACCGCAGCGATTACAGCATATAGTGGGAAATTTGTGGATGTATGACTTTGTGGGAAGTCTATGTACTGTCAGATTTACTGTAGCCTTTGTTGAGGGTCGAGTGAGGTTTTATTGAGCTGGGGGATTCTCGAATGTTGAGATCCTTTCGGTGATACAGGTCTTGGAGCGATCACTCGAGCACCCTTAGATAGGCAGCTAGGATGTATTGACTTTGAGTTAGACAGTTAGGATTGCATCTTTGCTTTACTGCCGTTGAGGCATTGTCGTAGTCGATGCTTACAGGATAGTGACAGGACAGTGAGAGACAGTACAGGTGCAGGACAGGTTTACCCACAGCTTACAGTGTTAGAGAGATAGTGGTTTTTTGAGCTGTTTTTGAGTACACCAAAGCCATTTTACAAAGGAGACTTTGTCGAAATTTATGCAGAATGTGAAGCTTTCTTGGTTCATTTGATAGGTTGATATTGGTTCAGAGGTCAGTTTACAGGGGAAACTCTACCGAATTTTTCCCAAGAAAGCAAACTACTGTGAAGCGTAGCTATGGCTGGATCACAGGACACTGCTCTTTACAATATCAAGAAGCTGGATGGAACCAATTTTCCATTGTGGAAGAAGCAGATTTGGCACGTGTTGGTACAAAAGAAGCAGATAAAACCTATAAAGCTCAAGGGGATAAAACCAGAAGATATGGACGAAGATGAATGGAGCAAAATGGATGAATTGGGACTTTCTACTATTATGCTGACTTTGGCAGAAAGCGTTTACTTCAATGTAGCAGACGAGATGTCGGCTTATCAAGCATGGTTAAAGCTGAGTGATCTTTATGAGAAGCAGAGTGCAGCTTCACAGGTATACTGGATTAAGAAGCTTGTTGACTTGAAGATGAAAGAAGGGACACCTATGTCCAATCATCTGAATGAATTCAACACAATCTATAGTCAGTTGTCAGCTCAAGGTGTCAAGTTTGATGAACCTGTTAGAGCTATGTTCATGTTGATCACATTGCCGGAAAGTTGGGACACTTTTCGCACAGCTTTGAGTAATTCTGCACCTCCAGATGGTTTGAACATAGCAGGTGTAGAAGGAAGTCTGCTTACTGAAGAAACCAATAGAAAGACAATGGACAAAGGCAAAGGAACATCCTTAGTTGTCAGGGGAATGACCAAAGAAAAGTACAAAGTTGGAAAGAGGAATCAGTCTCGTAGCAAGTCCCGCAGTGCTAAAGGCAAGAGTGACATAGAATGCTACCATTGTGGCAAGAAGGGTCACATGAAAAGAGACTGCAGAGAATGGAAAGCAAAAAAAGGCAAAGAGAAAGCTGAAGACCATGGTGAGAAGAACAAGTCCTCAGTGAAGTTTCAAGAAATAAATGTGACAAACATTGTTGCAGAGGATGACAGTCTAGTGTCAGGAGACATCTACTTCTTGAAGAATACAATGGACTCAGCTCTTCTTACAGCATCTGATGGAAATGCACTGAGTGACTGGATTATAGACTCAGGGGCATCACTTCATGTGTCTCCAAACAAGGGGTGGTTTACCTCTTATGTGACCACTAAAGATCATGTTCGGCTAGGCAATGGGCAGACATTAGAGATCTTAGGTGTTGGAGATGTTCAATTGAAGTTTCAGAATGGCTCTTCTTTCACACTGAAGAATGTGAGACATGTTCCCGCAATTACAAAGAGCTTGATCAGCACAGGTTTACTTGATGATGCTGGCTACGTCACCACTTTTGGACAGAACATGTGGAAGATATCCAAGGGTTCTATGACAGTAGCACATGGAGTAAAGTCTGGAGGACTTTACATGATTTATGTATCAAATGTCTCTGAAAATGTAATCAATGTAACCGAGCAGCCGAACGTTTCTTTGTGGCATAGCCGGTTAGGACATATGTCCAAGAAGGGAATGGAAATCTTGTCTCATTCTGGTTATTTGCCTGGCTTTTCATTTATTGATTTTGAATTCTGTGAACATTTTCTGTATGGTAAGCAAACACAACATCCACATAAGCATAGAAGCAGTAGAAGAGATACAAAGTTGTCACTTGTTCATAGTGATTTGTGTGGACCTATGTCTAACCTATCTCTAGGGGGAGCTTCAAACTTTATGACATTTATAGATGATTACTCGAGGAAAGTATGGGTTTACTTTCTCAAGCACAAGGATGAAGCATTTAGTGTTTTCAAAATGTTTGTGACACTTGTGGAGAATCAGAGTGGCAAGAAGCTTAAATGCTTACGCACTGACAATGGTGGAGAGTATGTTTCAAAGGCCTTTCAGGACTTTTGTGAGTCAAAAGGTATAAAACGTGAACTTACTGCTCCTTACAATCCTCCTCAAAATGGTGTTGCTGAGAGGATGAATAGGACCATACAAGAGAAGGTGAGAAGTATGTTGTCTAATGCACAGCTGCCAAATGGGTTTTGGGCTGAAGTTGTATCAACAGTTGTTCATCTTGTAAATAGATCTCCTAGCAAGGTTTTACAGAAGGATTCAGTGCCAGAGATGGTATGGTCAGGCAAAATGCCCTCATACAAGCATCTCAGAGTCTTTGGCTCTGAGGCATATACTCACGTTGCAAAGGAATTTAGGAACAAACTTGAGCCAAAGAGTAGAAAGTGCATCTTTCTAGGCTATGGTAATTCTGGTGAGATGGGGTACAGACTTTGGGATCCTGAATCCAAAAAGGTTATCCACAGCAATAATGTTCCCTTTAATGAAGCCAAATATCATTCTAAACCAGAGAGGGTTGAGGAGATTAGAAGAGTTGTCTTCCAAGAAGATGGACCTGCACGGGCAAGACAAAATGTTAGGGCTCAAGAGGAGCAAGGACATGATAGAGTGGAACCACAGGTTGTGGCTGAGCCTAATCCACCTATTGTGCGTATATCTGGACATATCACGCGACCTCCTGATAGGTTTGTTCCATCTATGAACTATGTCATGTTGACTGATTGCAATGAGCCTTCATGTTACAAGGAAGCAGTGCAAATGAAGGACTCCGGGAATTGGCAATTGGCCATGCAGTCAGAGATGATAGCTCTGCATAAAAACCAGACATGGAAGCTAGTTAAATTACCACAGGGCAAAAAGGCTCTACCTTGTAAATGGGTTTACAGGTATAAGATCACCGCTCATGATAGTCAGCCAAGGTACAAAGCAAGGCTTGTTGCCAAGGGATTTAAGCAAGAACAAGGCATTGACTTTGATGAAGTCTTCTCTCTGGTGGTCAAGATGACTACATTGAGATTCTTTCTTGCATTGGTTGCCATATTAGATTTGGTGTTGCACCAAATGGATGTCAAGACAGCGTTCTTGCATGGTGATTTAGATGTGAAAATTTACATGCAGCAGCCAGAAGGGTTTGTTGAGAAAGGCAAGGAAGATTGGGTATGCCAGTTGTTAAAGATTCTTTATGGCTTAAAACAATCACCGAGGGCATGGTACCATAAATTCCACAAGTTTATGCTTTCTCAAGGCTACAAACGTAGTGAGTTCGATCACTGTCTATATACAAAGAAGGCTAAGGATGGTAGTTGGCTGATCCTTATTTTGTATGTGGATGACATGTTGATTGTTGGCAAGCACTTGGAAGAAATTTCAGCTTTGAAGTCAAAGATGGAAAAATCGTTTGACATGAAAGACATGGGTGAGGCAAGTCATATACTTGGTATGCGCATTGAGAGAGACAGATCAAAGAAGTTGATTTGGTTATCTCAAACAGAGTATATTGACAAGGTTTTGCAACGTTTGAATATGGATAAGGGAAAGGCATCGAGTGTTCCATTGCCACCATATGTGAAACTTAGCAAACAAGATTGTCTTGTGTCTGAGGAAGAACAGGCTGAAATGGATAAGATTCCATATGCGTCTGCAGTGGGTAGTTTAATGTATGCAATGATTGCTACTTGCCCAGACATTGCATTTGCAGTGGGAGTAGTAAGTCCATACATGACAAACCCAGGCAAGAAACATTGGGAGGAAGTAAAAGGAATATTGAGATACCTGAAAGCTACAAAGAGTATGCGTATATGCTATGGGAGTCAGGAGCTAAGTGTAAAGGGTTTTACAGACTCAGATTATGCAGGTGACTTAGACAACCAAAGGTCTACGTCAGGGTATGTCTTTACATTGGCTGGTGGAGCAGCATCATGGCGTTCTAGATTACAAGATTTTGTTACTCAGTCTACTACAGAGGCTCAATATGTTGCAGCATCAGAGGCATGCAAAGAATCAATTTGGCTTAATTGACTAGTAACAGATTTGGGAATCAAAGAAGAGATGCTTGTGTTATATTGTGATAGTCAAAGTGCTATACAATTGGCTCGCAATCCAGTTTATCACTCAAAGACAAAGCATGTGGACGTGAAGTATCATTTCATAAGGGAAATGCTCGAGGATAAGCAACGTCAGCTTGTCAAAGTTCACACCACAGAAAATCCTGTTGATCTACTTACAAAACGACTTCCCTCAGAGAGCTTTGCGCATTTTCGCAAGCAGTTAGGTGTAGGGTAGTACATCACTTCTCTACATCTCTTGTATATTAGCTTGTATAGTAGCTTATCTCACACTTAAAGTACCACATTGGACTTCAAGTGGGAGGTTGTTGGGGTATAAAGCCCAATGTGGTCTCCCAGGTAAGTGGGCGGGCCGCCAGGTATGTACACATATTCTTTTGTAAAAACCTAATAAGAACTCACTATGCTCTACACATTACAGTAGAGCGAGTTCACCATATCGTCGTGCTCTTCTTCTCGCACTCTCTCTCGCGTCACACTTCCGCTCGTACTCCTTCAGTAGATAAAAGGGTATTTTAGGAATGTCCACAAATTAGAGGGGTATTTTGGTAATTTCCCCCTTCATAATAATTTAGACGAAAGCTATTCACCCCCATGTGGTCGGTTTTAGCTTCTGCAAGATACGTTTTCCACTTTCAACCTTGGCATCACCTTGCTGCTGTCTGTGGAGTCTTACCATAGCCTGAGCGAAATTTCTCGAGCGAACTAAAACCCGAGCAAGAGAGACCGGCCAACTTGTGAGTGAAGCGGCCAACTGCAAAAAGTGAGTACACAAAAGAAGACTACAGGTCTTGAACTCTGCGTGAAAGAAGACTGCAGGTCTTGAACTTTGCTTGTGTCGGCAATTGAAACGCGGATGCTCTACCATCTGACTACAACCAATCCATTGAAAGATGTGGGCATTGTTTAAGTAAAGACCCAGTGTGACTACATTTGCTTGGCCGCCTTCAAAAAAGTGGTGTGGCCGCATGTCCTATTGTGATAGGGGCTTAAGTGTGTGTGTGTGTGTGTGTGTGTGTGTGTGTGTGTGTGTGTGTGTGTGTGTGTGTGTGTGTGTGTGTGTGTGTGTGTGTGTGTGTGTGTGTGTGTGTGTGTGTGTGTGTGTGTGTGTGTGTGTGTGTGTGTGTGTGTGTGTGTTTTAGTGGTGTTCCTATACGCATAAAGAATTGGTCTACATGTGTGAAGGCAGACCATGGTGAATAGGGTTGGTGTGGCATGGATTATGAATGAGAGATCACAAGCAGGTGGGGTCCATGATGAGGTATGAAAGATGGGCCCCTCACTAGGAAAATGGGAAACAATGGCAATGGGCCCAGATTATTGGCATCACGTGTAGCCCATGCGGTTAGAGAGGCAGGTGTAATAACAAGGATGGACCGCCTGTGTCACTAATATTTAACCAACCCAAATTATTTTCTCATATTAAACTGATCATTTAATGTGGGAAAATAAACGGGAATAAGGATTAAGATATAAACGTCTTCTTATAGATCTATCTCAACACAGGGCCAATGGCAAAGGGTCCCAAATGAGAGATGGTCTATCAAAGAGCAAGGCTAACCAATGTATCATAAAACCTTAGGGTTAGCTTCATTGAAGACCTCCAATAGTTAATGTATAAGTCCTTTGACCTTAGGTAAGCTAGGGTTGAGGTTGAGGTGGAACCCGACCTAAGCTTCAGGTGCTTGAGGTGCTTGATGACTCAGGTGCTCGAGATGCTTGAGGTTCTTGATGATTGAGATGCTTGAGGTGCTTGACATGCTTGAGATGCTAGGGTTGTACTTGAGCTGAGCCAACCCAAGGGAACTAGGCCTAATCTTGATCGGCTTGAGGTGTCAAAAGTCAAAGATCCAATCCCTACAAGAAGGGGGCCATCCCTACATGAGAGGGAATGAGAGAGAACACCCACACACTCACAAAGGTCATAATTGGTACAAAGAAACCATAAGGGACACTTGTCAAGTTCCTCCTCATGTTACCCTCATGGTGTGCCTGAAGACTACTGGTTGGCCACACAAGGGGTCCAATGATAATTTATGAGATTTAATTAATTGTCTTTGCATTTATCAAGTCCTATCTCTCAAAGGGGAAGGGGGGACACCCCTGATGCTTGTAATACCTCCCGTTTGTGATTGGCTAGGCCTAGAGGGTCCAATGAGCTTCAAGCATCAACTACAAGGGGGGGTCGACCAAAGCAACCTAGGGAGTGCTTAGGGGGCATAATCTTTGCACACACTCTCATTATGCATTGTGCAAAGTGCAAGATCTCCCTCCCTTCTCCAAACAAGTAGAGGTTGAGAGCTTACACCAACACTCTTGGCTATGGAGTGCAAATCCAACCAAGAGCCATGCTTCAATGCTTAAGCTTGCCATCTTCTTCATCTTCATTACTATGCGATTATGTATTCTAGCAAGAAGAGTGATGATAAGTGAGGAACTAATTCTTTCTCCTATGAAATGTTTCTTCTTCCTCTTCCCTACCCTCATTCCCTACTAGCTCTCTCCACCTTTGATGGTGTTTGAGGTCTTGGGACTGAGGCTTGGGATAGTTAAAGCTTTCCACAAAGTTTATGCTATGTTTGTGATGCATGAAGCTTTCCATCTTCATTGCATCACCTAGGTCACAAGGAACACAAAGATTGTATTGTAACAAGTCTCTCTGAATGGGAGAAATCATAATACAAATGCCTATTGGAGGGGGAACCAACTCCACATAAATTCGGTCCTCAAATGTTGTCATGCTCTCTAAATTCTCTCTCTTGCAAAAGTATTGTTCATGTCAAGTTAAATAATTGCTATTTCTATGTTGTTATCTTCAATTATGTTCACTCGCTATGCTCACAAAGTAATTCGCAAAAGTACTCTCATTAATTTCCGCTAATCTCAAGTTAATAGGCCAATTACATTACATTGGTATCAGAGAATTTGGTTTCTCTTTTCTTGCTTAAGAAGAGAGGTCCTTAGGTAGCCTATAAATGGTTGATGTTGTTACTTATATTAGGATAAGTGGAACTCGGATCCATTATCGGTTTTGTTGAGCCCACTATATGGGATAAGGTGCACAACTAGGGAGCTCTGGACTTAATAATGGAGTCTTTTTAGACTTGCCTACGGCTTCACCATTATTGAGCCATAAGAAGTCCAAAAGGAGCTAGCCCTTGGCAATATGTTATACCTATTCTACTACTCTCTACAATTACCCACTTTGAGCCATGGGTGTAGATACTTAAGAGCCAATTTTCAAAGGCTAAGAGGAGTGGCAACTAAGGTTTTGAATTGCCAAAGCATACACTAAGTACATACATAAATTTTGTTAACATGGTGGACAATAATCAAGAGAGTACAGTGAACATTGATAGCTTTGATTTTGCACATGAAGTTGCTAATGATGATGCCCCCATATTTATCAATTATCTCGTTACTAGGTTGCAGCAAGCTATGGGCCAACCCTGCTTTGCAAGCCAAAGTTACTCAACAACTTCATGCTTATGGAATTTCCCTTCCTCTCCAAGAGGATAGAGAGCTTAGGAGCCCTCTTGAAGAGACTCCCAAAAGAAGACTCTCTCCCATACGAGAGGAGGAATCCAAAGAGAAAGAAATCAATCAAACTTTAAGTTCCTCTGAAGATGTGGCTCCACAAAGACGACGGTCTAGATGATCGCGCACTCCTCCCAAGAGGAAAAGATCAACACACAATCCTTCTCCTTGTCATTCCAAAAGGGAAGAGAGGAAAGGAAGGAAGAATAGGGCTAGAATGAGGTCACCCTCTTCTCCTTCTTCTTCATCTTCCTCCTCTTCCGATGAAAGCTATGGCTATTCTCCTAGAGAATACAAGAGGGGAGGACATCATAAATCATACCCTACATGGCGAAGGTCACAAAAGCTAAAGAAGTTCAAGGAGGGAGAAAATAGTATCTCTTTTCTCACCTATGATGGCACTTTTGGTGCTACCGACAAAGTGTTGGCCTTCATCCAGCAATTTGATGCAGCCTTTGGAGACGAAGGCTTCACAAAGTCCTCCAAGCTCCGACATGTAGCTATGCACTTCTAAAAATCAGCTCGTGAATGGTGGGCTAGCCTTCGTGGCAACGGAGAAGCCCCAAAGACATGGAAAACTCTACGAGTTTTCATCATGAAGCAATTCCTTGGAAGCGATGCAAAGTACAAAGTGCTTACTGAATGGTGGATCTTGAAGCTTCTCTCTCATTAGTCTATCCACAAGTATGTAGAAAATTTTTGGGATCCACATCTCAAGGCTAATGTCTTTCAAAAGATAGACTTTGCCAAGCAAAGGGAGCAATTCTCTCTGGGATTACCTAAAGAGATGGCCGTATACATCAACTCTCAACGGCCTGGTTCTATCAGTGGAGTAATCCATCACACCATGGTTGCTTCACGCATCAATTTCCATCAAGGGGCTAGATGAAATGTCAAGCCCATGGAAAACAAAGATAAAAATGATGCAAAGGTAGAAACCAATGCTCAAAATTCTTCCCAAGGCACTTCCAACAACAACAACAACAATCGGTCCAAGGAGAAGGGAGTTTACAATGGCAAAAACAAACTCTCTCCTGAAGAGGTTGAAACTTTTTGCAAGGACCATAAGTGTTTCAAGTGTGGGGAGCAAGGACATGGCTATCGCTCTTGCCCAAAGAAGAATGCAAAGACTTTTTTGACACACACAAAGCATCCAATTCCCCCATGGTTGACCTTTGGACACAACCTTTGAATTTTGGAACCTTAGCATTTTAGAAGTCTTAATGGGCTGAACCTTAGGGTCTTTTTAGCCTACTTTTTCCCATGGCTCTTTTGTAGATGGCCCCCCCTTTGGATCCCTATTTTCCCTCCTTTGGATCCCTATTGTGGCCAGTCTGCTAGCTTAACCAATATTCTAGCTTTTTCTCCCCTGGCACTTCCCCATATTAAATGATCAGTTTAACATGAGAAAATAATTTAGGAGAATTAGATATTGATTATTATGACATTACCTCTCTCTTGAAATCATAGTCGTCCTCGACTCTGGTGTAGAGAAGATAAAGAATATTCATGAGTCCTTTTCTTAGCAGGTAGAGGATTCCTATGTTACCCTACGACATCATTCCACAATGGATGACTAGTCCATTTGGCGCTTGAGAGCCTGAGGCTGCCGCAAGCATGTCTGCACATTATTCCTATCAATCTTCCATAGTAGAGTGACAAGCTCTACTTGGTGTTTGGGAGACGTCGTCTCCGCAAACTTGATCTAAGCATGCATACTACTTCATTTTTTTTTGTGCACAATAAAGAAAAAGAGAGTCTTATAAGACAAAAACTTTGTTCATTTTTAACATTTTGTACATTTGCTTACTCTTGGGAGGCATTGTAAGCATTGACAAGGTTTAGGTTATCCTTTAATTGTATGCCTTGCATCCATCTAGCATCTTCAAAAGGATAATTCTTAAACTTAATAAGATATCGTCGGATAGTCTTAACGCCTCTTAGTACCTTGTCTTCATGTCGAAGAATGGACTCAGGCTGCAGCACCTCCTCTTGGTCCTCGATCTCCGGTGGGTCTTCAGTAGTTGGTTCTTGAGGTGGCTCTCCTTTGTAAGGCTTTAATAGGCTCACATGGAAAGCATTTTGTATGAGACAATTGTTGGGAAACTTGAGTTGATAGGCCATCTCATTGATTGGCCTAAGAATCTGGAAGGGACCAAAGTACCTTTTTGCTAGGTTAGCATAGTACTTTTGGTGTCCCGTAGGATTCTTGACCGTCGTGTGCCTTAATTGAGCCTTGGGAAACTTTAACAAGACCCAATCATTTTCTTTAAAGGCTTGGGTTCTTCTATGCTTGTCAGCAGCAGCTTTTTGCCTTTGTTGTGAGATAGAGATAGCATCCTTAGTATACCATGTGTACCTAACTCTTTTCTTTGTTAGGCCATGTAATGGTCCCGTAATTTGTGAGAAATTTTCTATGAAGCGTCTATAGTATGCACACATACCTATAAAGCTTCTTAGTTCATGAAGATTCTTTGGTTTAGGCCATCCTTTTATTACCTCTAACTTTTCTATGAAGCGTCTATAGTATGCACACATCCCTATAAAGCTTCTTAGTTCATGAAGATTCTTTGGTTTAGGCCATCCTTTTATTACCTCTAACTTTGATGGATCCATTTGGATGCCATCTTGAGAGATAATGTGGCCTAAATATTGAATCTCTTGCAAGAAAAATTCACTTTTCTTTCGATTAACATAAAGTTTATTCTCTCTTAAAAATTGAAATATTACCTGGAGGTGTTGCTTGTGTTCATCTAATGAATTAGAGTAGATGATAATATCATCAAAGAACACTCCAGTGATGGTTCGATGAGGCCTGAACAGCTTCTCCATCAAGCGGTTGAAGGTGGCTGGTGCATTGGCCAAGCCAAAAGGCATGACAATGTATTCGTAAAGACCAAATGTGGTACGAAATGCGGTCTTTACAATATCTTGATCAACTATCCTTATTTGGTGATAGCCACTTTTTAGGTCAATCCTACTGAAGTAGGTCGATCCTTGTAGCTTATCAAATAGGTCTTCTACCCGTGGAGCGGGAAACCTATTATTGATAGTGATCCTATTTGGTGCTCTATAGTCAACACACATACGATATGTACCGTCTTTGTTTTTCACTAATAGCACAGGTGAGAAAAATGGAGATGAGCTAGGCCTAACCATGCCCTTCTCAACTAACTCATGCACTTGCCGCATAATCTCCTCTTCTTGAGCTTGAGAAACTCTATAAGAATGTTTGTTAGGCGGTGAACTTCTTGGAAGAAGTTCAATTGCATGGTCATCATTACCTCGTTTAGGAGGTAGCTCACAAGGGATGTTGTCAATAAAAACATCTTGAAACCCCTTGAGAAAATTGGATAACTCTAATTCCTTTTGGTTGCTTTTATTTTCTTTTGCTAAAGCATTAGGTTCATTTTGAGAATCTTTAACAAAAATCATGTACACGGAAATATAGCTCTTTATTGACTTGTTAAAAGAGTGTGTATGTACAATGAGGATAGTGTTACCCATTTCCTTAGCATCTATATACATGTCTTTTTCCCTGAACTTAAAGGAGATTCTTCTTTCAAGGAATTTAACATTGGCAGCCAAGCGATCAAACCATGGTGCCCCTAGGATTTCATCCTCATGCTTGAGAGGAGAGATAAAGAAGTCCTCTTTGTCCACGTAGTTTTGGACATGAAGCCTCAATTTCCTGATTAAGGGAGTGACTGAAGCTTCTTGCCCCTTGAAATCACTGTCTGCGGGCGGGTAGAACATCTCCCATTTCGTAGGCTTGTATGCCTAGCTTGGTGGCCAACTCTATAGATATAAAATTGTGAGTAGAAACAGGGTCAAAGAGAATAAAACCATCATGTTCTCTTACCTTTCCCCAAGCATGGCATAGAGGAGATCCTTTGTGGTGAGTTTGGTGAGTCTCCTCCTCTTGGATTTCAACCAAGGTAGCTCTACGAGGATCTTGGTGGTTTTTCTTTTGGGGACAAGCGCGGTACGTGTTTGCCGCACTTGAAACACCGGTTATCCTTGCGATAACGCTCAAGCTCTTCAGGAGAGAGTTTGTTTTTACCTTTGTAAACTCCCTTCTCTTTAGTTTTGTTGGAGTTGCCCTTAGGAGACTTTTGGACATTGTCCTTCCCCTTAGGCTCGTTGGAACCCTTGTTTTCCATGGGCTTGTTATTTCTTTTAGCCCCCGTTTGGAAATTGATTCGAGAGGCCACCATAGTATGGTGTATTACCGCCGATATGGTACTTGGCCTTTGGGAGTTGACATACTCCGCCATTTCTTCGGTTAAGCCCGCACAAAATTGTTGCTTTTGATCTCAAAAATCCAACCTTTTGAAGACAGTGGCTTTGAGTTGTAGGTCCCAAAACTTGTCTACATATTTGTGGATGGATTCATAGGGAGAGAGCTTTAAGGCAGGTGCACTGCAAGGGTGAAAAAATCCCTATTCTACTTACTCACAGGCAATTAATAATACCAACCATTTATAGCTAGCTTGAGGACCTCTCTTCTTGAGCAATAAAATAGAAACCTTGTGCTCTGATACCAATGTAGCATTTAATGGCCTAAAAACTTGTGTGTAGCGGAAATTAGCATGAACATAGTGGGCATTTCATTAGAATAGATTCCTAATGAGAATTACAAGAGTGCTTGGGTCGAGAGAGCAACAAAAATCATAACACCTAGTTAGATAGCATGAACAATAATTTCAAAAGAGAGAGAAATTAATCTATTGACAACAGTTGAGGACCGGATTTTCATGGAGCCGGTCCCCCCTCCAAAAGGCTTTGTATTATGGTTTCTCCCATCAAGAGAGACATTGTACAATACAATTCTCTGTGTTCCTTCAAGACTAGCTAGTGCAATGAAGATGAAAGCTTCATGCAATAGAATAAAAACACTTATCAAACACAACATCAATTATCCCTGGTCTTAGACCCAAGACCTCACACACCTTCAAAGATGGTGAGAGCTAGCAGGGTATGAGAGTAGATTGAGAGGAAGTAGGAGTGTTCTTACGAGAAAGATGTACATCTCCTCACATAATCATTCACATTAGCATAGCTTAGCTTAGTAATTAGCATGGTAGAGGAGATGAGCATGCATTGAAGCTTGGCTCTTGGTTGGATTTGCATCACAAAGCCAAGAGTTGTTGGTGTAGGCCTCCCTTCTCACAAGCTTGGAGTAGGTGGTAAGCTTTCCATTAAAGCTTGAGAAGAAGAGAGAGTCTTCTTTACTTCACACATGAGATTGTGTGAGTGTGTGTGTGATAATTCCTTGCAAAAATCATCCCCCTCTCTCTCTTGGTCGACCCCTCTTGCTATTTGCTCATGCTCTCCTCTCATTGGACCTCCCTAGGCCTAGCCAATGGTAATTAAGCAGTATAAGTGATAGCCTTCTGACATGTGTCCCCCTTTCCCCTTTTGCGAGAGCTTTAGGTAATTTAATAATTCAACTAAACTCTCATTGGACCCCTTTGCCTCCTGGCCAATCGGAATCAAGCAAGCCATTGGGCTGCTGAATGCTCATTGGACCCCTTGGGAGACTGTCCAATAGTCTTCTAGAGGAATTAATTCTCATTGGTTCTTTTATTAAGTGATTTTAAATTAATTAAACTAGATTTACTCTAGCCTAATTCTCATTGGTCCACCTCCAAGGCCATCCAATAGGAATTGGGTACACCTTGTGGGCATCTGGGCTAGGGAGCTGACATGTGTCCCTCATTCCCTTTGTGTAAAGGGAGCTTGTGTGTGTGTGTGTGTGTGTGTGGATTTCTCTCTCATCCCCTACAAGCAAGGCCTGCCCCCTCTTAATTAGGGATTTGTAAAGACTTTTTTGACACACACAAAGCATCCAATTCCCCCATGGTTGACCTTTGGACACAACCTTTGAATTTTGGAACCTTAGCATTTTGGAAGTCTTAATGGGCTGAACCTTAGGTTCTTTTTAGCCCATTGTTGCACATGGATCTTTTGCAGATGGCCCCCCCTTTGGATCCCTTTTTTCCCTCCTTTGGATCCCTACTGTGGCCGGTCTGCTAGCTTAACCAATATTCTAGCTTTTTCTCCCCTAGCACTTCCCCATATTAAATGATCAGTTTAACATGAGAAAATCATTTACGAGAATTAGATATTGATTATTATGACATCTGCAATGAGACTCCCAGGGATTCCACCATCGAAGCTCCAAAACAGGATGTTCATTGCAAAGGATCATCACTTTCCTATGCTTGGGGAAAGGTAAGAGAGCATGATGCCTTCATCTTGTTTGACCCTTGCTCTACTCACAACTTCATATCAACAGAGTTGGCCACCAAGTTGGGCATTCAAGCTTTCAAGATGGCAATACGGTAATATATAACGGCTGACACATCTTCTTTCATCCCTTGATTGGGAAGTTGAGGCTTCATGTCCAAAGCTATGTCGACAAAGAAGACTTTTTCATCTCTCCTCTTCAACATGAGGATGCTATCTTAGGGGCGCCATGGTTTAATCGCATGGCTGCCAATATGGCGTTCCCTGAAAGGAGAATCTACTTCACCTACATGGAAAAGAACATGTATATAGATGCTAATGAGCATGGCCATACTATTCCACTTGTAAATCCTCCTGCTTTTGATAAATCAATGAAGAGCTCAGTTTTTGCGTACATGATTTTTGTCAAAGAGTCTCTAAAAAATCCAAATGTTTCACCAAATGTAAATGCTAGGATTCAAGAAGAGTTAGACTTGTGTAATTTTTTAAAAGGATTCCAAGATATGTTCATCGATGATGTCCCTATGGAAATACCTCCAAAACAAGGTGATGATGACCATCGCATTGAGCTCCTTCCAGGAAGCTCGCCGCCTAACAAGCCTCCTTATCGATTCTCACAAGCTCAACAAGAGGAGATCATGAGGCAAGTACATAATTTGGTAGACAAAGGGATGTTGAGGCCTAGTTCCTCTCCCTTTTGTTCTCCAGTCCTTTTAGTGCAAAAGAAAGACGGTACATACCGTATGTGTGTGGACTATCGAGCACTAAACCATATCACTATCAAAAACAGATTTCCCGTGCCTCGGGTAGAAGGTCTGTTTGATAAGCTACAAGGCTCTACCTACTCCGGTACTATTGAAATTTAAAGTGGCTATCATCAAATAAGGAAAGTGGATGAAGAGATCCTAAAGACCGTGTTTTGCACAACGTTTGGTCTTTATGAATATCTAGTCATGCCTTTGGCTTGACTAATGCACCATCTACGTTTAATCGTGTAATGGAGAAAATTTCTAGACCTTATCGTAAATTCACTGGAGTGTTCTTTGATGGTATCATCATATACTCCAAGTCTTTGGAGAACATAAGCAACATTTCGAAGTGATTTTTCAAGCATTGAGGGAGAACAAGCTTTTTCTCAAGCAAAAGAAAAGCGAATGTTTCCTTCAAGATATTCAATACCTAGGTCATATTATCTACCAAGATGGTATCCATATGGATCCATCAAAGTTAGAGGTAATAAAATCATGGCCTAATCCAAGGAATCTACATGAGTAAGAAGCTTTATTGGTATGTGCGCATACTCTAGACACTTCATAGCAAAATTCTCTCAAGTAGTAGGACCACTACACGACTTAACTAAGAAGAACGTTAAGTATGTATGGACTGCTAAAGAGCAATGTGCTTTTGATAAGCTCAAAGAGAAGCTTATTTTCCAACCAGTACAAAGGCTTCCGGATCTCTCAAAGCCATTTGAGGTCCAATGTGATGCTTGTGGTGATTGCCTTGGAGTAGTTTTGCTTCAAGAAGGGCATGCCATAGCATATGAGAGACGAAGGCTCAATATGGATGAGCGAGTCTTGGGCATTTATGAGAAATAAATTTTAGCTCTTCTACATGCCCTAGAAACATGGAAGCACTACCTATTGGGGACTCCATTTATCCTACGAACCGACCACCAAAATCTCAAGTATTTCATGACGCAAACCAAGCTTTCCGACAAACAAATGAGGTGGGCAAATTTTCTTTCGCAATTTAATTTCCATATTGCTCACGTTGCTGGTAAGCACAATCAAGTGTCCGATGCACTTTCACGACGACCAAAAGTTAATGCGGTGTCTATAGCTACTCATAATGATCTATCTTCTATGATATATGAGTATGCTACTAACACTGACTTTAGAGACATAATGCCAGCCCTTGATTTGGGGAAGAAATAGGAACCATTCACCTTGCAGGATGGTTATCTTCTCCATGGCAATAGGCTATGTGTTACCCATTCCCTTCATGAGAAAGTTATGTAGGAATCCCATGCTCCTCCCTATGCGGGGCATAGAGGAATTTAACCTACTCTTTGAGGAGGAGAGACGTATTTCTATTGGCCTACCATGAAAGTGGACATACAAGAGTATGTTTCAAAATGTGTAGTATGCCAAAAGGCAAAATATGTTAGAGGGAAGCAACCTGGATTACTCCAGACATTGCCTATCCCAAATTCTCCATGGGAGAGTATATCCATGGATTTCATCTTTGGATTTTCCAATTCTATCCATGGTAATACGATAATATGGACAATAGTCGACAAGTTTAGCAAGCAAGCACACTTTATTCTTGTCAAAAAGACTATTAAGGCACACCAAATGGCAACTCTCTTCATATCACAGATTTTCAAACACCATGGATTACCAACATCCATCGTGTCAGATGGAGATCCTAGAATGACCAGTAACTTTTGGAAAGGTCTCTTTCAAATCTAGGAACAAGATTGAATTTCTCTTCGGTCGATCACCCACAAACGGATGTCCAAAGTGAGATAGCCAATCTTACAATACTCGCTCTACTCAAGACTTATGTTACCGAAGTAGATCAACGCTCACAATGGGAAAAGTACTTACCTCTTGTAGAGTATGCCTACAATAATACTATACATACTTCTATGGAAAAATCACCTTTTGCGATCATTGAGGAAAGACCTAAAAGTCCCTTGTTACTAAAGTACATGGTATGATCTTTGCCAATGATAAGTATAGCTGTGACCTACAAGAATCTTTTCAAAACATTAAGGAGGCTATATCCATATCTCAAAAAAGGCAAAAAGTTGCTACTGACAAGCACAGAAGGGCCTTAACATTCAAAGAAAATGATTGGGTCTTGCTAAAGTTTCCTAAAGCTTGATTGAGGCAAACCACAGGGAAAAACCCTACGGGCCATCAAAAGTATTATGCTAACCTAGCAAAAAGATACTATGGTCCTTTCCATATTTTGAAACCTATCAATGAGACGCCCTAACAACTCAAGTTGCCCAACTATTGGCTCATACACAATGCTTTTCATGTGAGCCTCCTCAAACCCTACAAAGGAGAGCCACCAAGTGAACCAATTATTGAAGACCCTCCCGAAGTTGAAGACCAAGAAGAGCTGCTACAACCCGAAGTTATCCTTCGGCATGAAGACAAGGTAAGATTATCCGACAGTATCTTATCAAGTTCAAAATTTATCCTTTTGAAGATGTTAGATAGATGCAAGGAATAGAGCTTAAGGATAGTATGAACCTTGTCAATGCTTACAATGCTACATTAGGATAAGAAAATGTACAAATTTCTTTTAAATGACCCATGTTTTTGTCTTATAAGACTTGTTCTCTTTTTAATTGTGCACAAATTTAAATAGTATGCTTGCTTAGAATCATGTTTGTGATGACGACATCTCTCAAACACCAAGTAGAGATTGTCACTCTACTTTGGGAGGATGAAATGAGCTAAAGGGAAGACATGCTTGTGGCAGATGTTGTAGGGTAAAAAGCGATCCTCTACCTGCTAAGTAAGCTTGACTAATGACTACGACTTTATCTCTTCTACCTCATAGTCGAGGACGACTATGATTTCAAGAGAAGGGTAATGTCATAAAATCTAATATCTAGCCAACCCAAATGATTTTATCATATTAAACTGATCAATTAATGTGTGAGAATAAACGGGAACAAGGGTAAAGATATAGACGTGTGCCTATAGATCTATCTCACCACGGAGCCAATGGCAAAGGGGCCCAAATGAGAGATGGTCTATCAAAGAGCAAGGCTAACCAATGGAGTATAAGCCCTTAGTGTTAGCTTAATTGAAGACCTCCAATAGTTAGCGTAAAAGCCCTTTGACCTTAGGTAAGCTAGGGTTGAGCTTGAGGTGGGAACCCGCTGGCCCAAGCTTCAGGTGCTTGAGGTGCTTGATGACTGAGGTGCTTTAGATGCTTAGGTTCTTGATTACTAAGATGCTTGAGGTGCTTCACATGCTTGACATGCTAGGGTTGTGTTTAAGGTGAGAACCCAGCCCAAGCTTAAAGTGCTAAAGGCCCAAGATTGTACTGGGAGTTGGGCCTAACCTTGAGGGGCTTGAGGTGTCAAAAGTCAAAGATCCAATCCCTACAAGGAGGGGGCAAGCCCTACAAGTGGGGGAATGAGAGAGAACACCCACACACTCACACAAGGCATACTTGGTACAAATAAAGCACAAGGGACACTTGTCAAGTTCCTCCTCATGTTTGCCTCATGGTGTGCCTGAAGCCTATTGGTTGACCACCAAAGGGGTCCAATGATTATTTAGGAGATTTAATTAATTTTCTTTGCATTTATCAAGTCCTCTCTTTCAACATGGAAATGGGGACACTTGTCCCAAGGCTACCCTTGTTGCTTGTTATACCTCTTGCTTGTGATTAGCTAGGCCAGGAGGGGTCCAATGAGCTTCAAGCATGAGCTACAAGGGGGGGTCAACCAAAGCAAGCTAGGGTGTTTATTAGGGGGTATACTCTCCCACACACACAAACACACACTCCCATTATGAATTGTGCAAAGTGAAAGATCTCCCTCTCCTTCTCCAAGCAAGTAGAGGTTGGGAGCCTACACCAACATTCAGCTTGCCATCTTCTCCATCTTCATTACTATGCTATTATGTATGTTAGCAAGAAGAGTGATGTTAAGTGAGGAACTAATTCTTTCTCCTATGAAATGTTTCTTCTACCTCTTCCCTACCCTCATTCCCTACTAGCTCTCTCCACATTCGAAGGTGTTTGACGTCTTGGGACTAAGGCTTGGGATAGTTAAAGCATTCCACAAATTTTATGTTATGTTTGTGATGCATGAAGCTTTCCATCTTCATTGCATCACCTAGGTCACAAGGAACACAAAGATTGTATTGTAACGAGTCTCTCTTAATGGGAGAAATCATAAGACAACTGCCTATTGGAGGGGGGACCGGCTCCACATAAATCTGGTCGTCAATTATTGTCATGTTCTCTAAACTCTCTCTCTCTTGCAAAAGTATTGTTCATGCCAAGTTAACTAATTTCTATGTCTATGTTATTATCTTCAATTATGTTCGCCCGCTATGCTCACAAAGTGATTTCTCAAAATTACTCTCATTAATTTCCGCTACTCTCAAGTTAATAGGCTAATTACATTATAGCCTATAAATCAAGGTCTACAGCATGGGGCTAGAATATAAAGCGGACGGGATTACCACCATCTTTGAGGCCAAATTCCTAAGGTCCTAGGGATTCAATAGACACTAGTACAAACTTGAAATACCCGAATGGGTCCAAATAGACTCGTGAAATAATGGAGTAAATATGTATAAAATTCAAATTTATTGTCATCAATGATGACAACCATGGCAAGCTTGCACAATTTAATTGCACACCTCAAGTGGACATTTTCTGATTGCCAAATGGATTCGTGAGGCTCATTTCTAGCAAAGAAAGATTTTTGTGTATAAGTTAGTTTCTAGTAGCAAGTGCTAGAATGGAGCGGTGGCAACAAATATGAGCCAGTTGGGTGGTGATATTATTGGCAGGTAGCATCAATCGAGGGTGTGTGTAGCTGGGTGACTAAGAGTGTGTGTGACATGGTTCATCGAAGGGCTCAAGGAAGGCCTTGCAATGGTGGGGTGAGAGTTGGGTGCACAATTGGCTTTGGGTGAGAGTTTCGATGCTTTGCAATGGTGGGGTAGCTGGGGTTGGACCCCTGCAATGCAAACTAGAGGGGAGAGGAATTGCATGTGGAAAGAGGGCTGACTACTACCTCTTGTGCACGACAAAGTGCCGAATAGAAGACATATAGAAAATTTACAACGTAGGCCCGTCAAGCAGCACTACATAGACCGTAGGCTGAGGAGGGAAAGAGGAGAGAGATGGGAAACCTATACAAAGTGCATGATAGTGGTAGCATTAATGTGGGTCTCTGGAATCGATGGGTGCTCTAGCGTGCTTTTGGGTTGTATTTTATGGCATCACCTCCTACACCAAGGACCACACGTTGGTGTGCAGTCCACTATCAACAACATTGGGATTTTTTTCCAAAACTTGACAATATTGCTTACGGGTCCAATGTTTTTTAATCATTGAATTTTGAACTTGTCTTTCAGAAAATTGGGAAATTTACAGCAAGGGTCACATGTCGTTGACGTGCGATCCAATAGTTGTCGTGCGGTCCAATGGAGTGTTCGGAAAATACCATTTTCCCAAACATAGAAAAAATCCATTTCTTGAACTTACCAAGGGGAAATTTTGAAGCATTAGGTTATTTTTTCAATTTTTAACACTATTTTTCTCTATTTTGGGACAAAAATTCTTCTTTTTCACTTGGCCTCACCTGGCATTTTTTTAATTGAAAATGACACAATATTAAGTTAGACACATTTTCCCGATGGAAATAATTACACCAAGGACTGCACTTCGGCACGCGGTCCTACGGTCAGCTAGGGGCGGTGGTTAACATATATGCAGAAGCCGTCCCGGTGAGACGGGGAGGTCCCATGCACATGGCTTCTTCTTGCTGCTCTTCGAAGGTGGCCACCTTGCCTTAGTCTCCTTCTTCTCCCGCCGCTCACCCCCTCGCTTATCTCAGTCAGGACCCCTACCTTATCAATCTCGCTCATGATCCCCACTATCGTCCGGCCCACCATGCCTGCCTCGCCTCCCTCATTGTCCAGTTCATTTTCATCTCCCCTAGCTTAGTCTCAACCATAATATGGTCTCCTGCCTCTGCCTTCTTTACAGCCGCGTCGACATCAACTCTAAGTAGCACTCCTCAATTTGTAGTTCTGTAAAAGGCTTCTAATTTGCTTCGCCACTGCTAATAAAGAGATAAAAGGTGTTAATCATGGGCTACCAACCTCGTAGCTACATGGCTTTATGTTTCTGCAACTGCCTAGAAAAAGTAGCTATGCATGTTAGAGTTGCAGTGGTTCTGAGGAAAGAATTTCGAGATACTTTGACAAAGTGCTTAAGAAGTGGATGATCAGCTTATATGGAATGAAAGAGGTCGTCCAGAATAAGTTGGAGCTTTTGTGCTTTGCGGTCAGCATGCTGCAGACGGGGAATAGGGAACACACCCAGCACACAAAATACTTGCCTATCTATAGCCCAGGGATTCCACAGCACCCCTAACCTCTCAAATAACACCTTCAAATTGGCTAATTTGCACTAACCACTCCGCTTTAGCATACAAACCAACTACCTCACACCTTGCAAAAAAACACCCACAACACAAATGCACCCACACTCCTCAACTCACCCTTTCCGACTCATAAAAAACTCCTAATCATCCCTCTTGGTAGCACCTTTCGAGCTATAGGCAAACCCTCTGCAAGCAATGGCCAATACACGAAGAGCGAGAGAAGAGGAGAGGGATGGGGAGAAGCAACACACGAAATTGGGGCAAGTGAGTGGTATTATTGCATAGAGAGTAGTACAACCAATGTATGCAGCTTGCTTAGCAACACACAAGCTTCAAGCTTTCACTTACACACACAGGCAAAAAAGCCAACTGGTCCAAAGACCCTAAAAAATGAACAAAAACCTCCTTTTATAGGGGTGTGCATAGGAATCCCAAAAAAGAAAAATGGGGTGATCTTCCATGTAGTGCAGTTCATTTGAAGCTTCTTTTAGCATTTTCTTGCATTGCCAACACTTGGCATAGTTTATTTTTTGACAGACTTGCATGGTGTACACTTTAGGCTTTGGTCCCTTTCCCTTTGGCCGATCGGACTTCCTCCTCTTGGGCCTTCTTGACTTGCCTTGCTCTTCTTCCCTTGTCAGCACCTCTTGCCAGCGGGACCCCTCCCCTGTCGAGGCAATAGCGATGTCGCTATTGGGGGGGGTACATCTTTACCCTTAAAAAATTTGGCCATTGGCGGGCGTGGGCACCGCTCCTATTGTCTGCCACATCATCATCGAAACGGGCCACCGCCATGCGTCTGCCCGCGGGCGCCCCGCCTTGCCGGCACACTTCAAAACCGCCAACAAGTCCGCCAACACAGCAGCGCCCAACGCTCACCGCCATAGCCACGCTAAAGGGGAGCTCCCCTCCACCTCTTGGATGCTAATGAGGAGCCCACGTCCAATATATATATTGCGCCCCCGGCTTATCTCCTCGCGCATATGGGTTTAATACGACCCGCCACGTGGCGGTTCCACATACCTTGAGCCTCAAAGGCTTCAAAAACTAAAAAGCACCATTTTTTTTTTTTAACAAAAGCTTTTTTCGGATCTGCCTTTACCAAGCTTCCATACTCTGCTCCCACCTCTTGTTGCCAAGCCGCAATAACCTTCTGAAGCTACACTTTCCCAACTCCAACCACACTCTCTGTATCTGCACTTCCACCCCTCGGCATCCTCGAACCAAGGCTTTAAAAAAGTGAAAAAATCATCTGCAATCCAATTTGGACAAAGGCACCCCAGCTTCCGACTACCATAACTCCTTGCTCCGGACTCCGTTTGGCATGCAATCACTTCCTGCTAGCTCCGTATGATGCACATCCTGCTCTAGAACTTCTTCGAGGCTCAGAAGATTCCAGATGGCGCATTCTCCAATGTGGCCAAGTGGGTTCAGACCCGGCCCCCGGAAAAACTTCAAACGATCATATCTTGCAAACCATGGCTCCGATCCGCAATCCGAAAAGACGGGTGGGCTCCATGAATTGAGCTCTGCATATCTATAACTCAAGTTTCACTTGGATCACCTATCACCAGTTGCCCTATCCGGCAAGAATGTGCAAACCATTAAAGCGTTTAACCTTCAATTACTTGGGCGCCGTAGCTCTGTTTGATGAACCGTCTGGACCTGATCCTTTAGCACTTCAAGCTCTTCATTCCTGGACCCAAAGGCTGCACTTTGCATCTCCTTAACCTTCTACCCAAGTTAGCCCCTTATGGAGCCTCCCTTAGCCTATAAGCCGCATCATGCATACACTTCCGTTGCTACCTGCCATCCCATGACTCTCCTAGCTGCTTCAGTCCTTTTCCATGCCTCTGCTTGACTGTACACATCTGCCCATGCCACCTTCTAGAGTCGACACACTTTGGCTGCACCATCATTGCCCACCCCCTTGTTGAGCATTTATGCTCAACCACATAAATCTTTATTTCACTATAAACTGCAAAACTTGGCACACACTATGAGAAAACTAAAAAACCATATGTACACTGTTTTTGTTGCACCCTATTGCCAAACCTTCAAGTGGGTTGCCCCACCCCCTGCATCACATACCTTCCACCTGGATCGAACACCTAGATCTGTTCACTTTCACCCTAATCTGTAACTGCCTCCAATAGGGCCCTACCCAAGCACCTAGACCACCATGTGTGTAGGCTGCCCATAGCCTACCTTCTGCACTCCATGCATTCCTTTGCAACCTGTCTACTCCATACCAAGCAACACCAAACATATCATCATCAAAAAAAAATATACCTGACATCAAGCTACAACACATGTTTGACCCTCCCTCCCAACCAAATAAAGTGGAGGCCTTGAGCATAGAACTCTGCACCTGCCAAACTAACCTCCATAGAGTTGTATCCATCATCTTTTTCATCAACCATAGCTTACATACCTTCACTGGAAGCAAAGCCATTGCTTGAGATTCTCCTTTCTCCACCATTGTACATGTCTGCTGCATCAGAATCTCCCCTGTCTTTGGCATCACAACCTCCTCTTTGGTCACACACTCAATTCCAGTATCATCGAGCCCTTCCTTGTCTACCGGCCCTTCAAGGTCGACCAAATCCTCTTGCTTTTCAGCTTCAATTATCTGCTCTTCAACCACCTCTTCTACCGCTGCATCATGCTCCTCTAAGGAAGAGAGAAACTCGTTCTCTATTGCATCCATCTCCATTTCCTCCATAGACACGGCCGCCTTATCTCTATGGGCAAAATTTTGCACATGTTGCACCACCATGGCACATTCCAATGTTACTTTCATCAGCACAGCCATTAGCATGCCACCACACACCACCTTTACCTTCATATCATCACATGTAGGCCTAGACCGCTCCACTTGGCCTTCACCAAGCCTCCCGGCATGCTCTGTACCCTACTCTTCTTGCACATGTGCTATTACCATATCATCAAACATATAAGAGGGCAGTTTTACCTTTACCAGTTCGGGTTAATCAAATTCCGTCTCCTCGTCATAGGATGTATACTCATCCGCATTATTATCCTCGCTTGTCTCCCAGCTAATCGAGCTTGTATCATCATCGGCATCGGCATCATACTGACTCCGCATCAGCATTTGCATCCACTTGCTGCTCCACAAAAGCTTGACCATCTTCCCCTCTTTGCAAACTTTCTTCATCAACTTTTGAACCCTCGGTATCTGCATCTCGATTGCATAACGCTACCTTTTCATGCAAACTTTCAACAAGAACATGCTTTACCTCTTCAATCCGTACTGGAACCTCCACATATGCTATCGCTTTTGCATCTTGATTCACCTTGACAAGATCTTCCACTCTCAGCACATGCACATCACAAACTGGAAACCTCCAAGGAACATCACCAATAGTAGGTCTTACCTCCACATGCCTTGCATTTTCCACAACTAGAATCACCTTTGGTTGGAACAAAGAGCACTTCGCTACCTCCGCAACAGGCATATAATCTGTTGGATTTAGCATTCCTAACTCTAGCTTCCGCTTCACCTTTCTGCTCTTTATCTTTGCCAGATAGACCATGTCTTTGTATGTATCTGCACCATCTTTGACCTTTTCTCTAATCCTCGGATGCAAGCACTCTAACAACTTTGACAGCTTCAAAGATTGATTGATTTTGACCCCAGTAGCAATCTCTAACTGCTTCCAACAAGCTTCAAACTGCTCAATGAAAATAGATAAATCTTTACTTACATCCTAGTGTACCGCCTTCAGCTTTGCACCGGCTTTTTCTTCCGTAATCACCTCTCGAAACCGCTCCTGAAACTGACTCTACAACCTTTGCCATGATTCTCGATGACTGCTCTCTAAGCCATCGAACCACACCTTGGCTCATCCTCGCATCAACAACGACACCGTCTGTAACCTTTTTGAGTCCGTCGACATACGCATCGACAACAACCATAGCTCGAAATCTGCTAATCAATCCTCGGGATCTTCGACGCCCATAAATATAGGGCCAAAACCTGGCTCCACCATCTCTCTCATCTTCAAAATCGACCATCAAACATTTCGACCATCCACCAACCGCTTCGTCGGCAAAAAAACACCACTTTCAACCGCAAATTGGAGCATGAGATAGCTCCTCCGTGGGGGCACCAGAATATGGAGAGGGGGAATAGGGAACACACCCATCACACAAAATACTTGCCTCTCTATAGCCTAGGGATTCCACAGCACCCCTAACCTCTCAAATAACACCTTCAAATTGGCTAATTTGCGCTAACAACTCCGCCTTTAGCATACAAACCAACTACCTCACACCTTGCAAAAAAACACCCACAACACAAATGCACCCACACTGCTCAACTTACCCTTTTTGACTCATAAAAAACTCCTAATCTGCCTTCTTGGTAGCACCTTTTGAGCTGCAGGCAAACCCTCTTCAAGCAATGGCCAATACACGAAGAGCGAGAGAAGAGGAGAGGAATGGGGAGAAGCAACACACGAGATTGGGGCAAGTGAGTGGTATTATTGCATAGAGAGTAGTACAACCAATGTATGCAGCTTCAATGGCAAGCTTAGCCTGTGGAAACTTCAATATCTCATTGTAGCTTGTATGATGGGCTTTTTCTTTTTCTCTTTTCATTATCTTGGTTTTCCTTTGGTGCAACATCTCTCATTGGTACTTCTTGTGATGGATAATCCCTTGCCATGGGCTCTTGAGAGGACCGAGATCCTTTCTTCCTCCATCTCTAGTAGCCATCTTTGAGGGACCTTCATCCCCATTTTCTCCCCAGCGTTTTTCTTCAGCAAGTTCCTTGTTTCCTCGACACTTTGTGCAGTGTAGGTATACACTCACAAGGAATCTACAAGCTCATTCCACCCAGTTTAAAGATGTATAAAAACTCCTACTTCATGTAAGACTTCTTTAGACCACTTTCCCTTCATAGAGCTAACTCCATTGCAAATGGCCAAACATCTTCACCATCCGTGACTCATGTCTTCAATAGATTTGTACCCTTTGAGTATGACTTGACTAGCCTTTAAGCCTAATGATGTTGCTTTAACCATTGAGATAGCATGACTGGCTGCCATGTCCTCAACTAGATTTCTCATTCCTCCTTTGCCAAAGTTGGTTGCCAAGGGCTTTCCTGTTTCACTAAGATGTATCTTTACTTCTTTGAAGAAGACAAGATCTTTACCCAAGGCATCTTTGAAGCTTTCACACTCCCTTCTTGGATGATCTGGGATGTCACACCATATGCACCTATTTACAAACCCCTCTCTGTTTTGAGGTATTTGACATGATGACTGTCCATATGTTTTTCCATTTTCTTCAAGCCTTGCTAGCTTTAATTTCAATTTTCATATGCCCTTCACAAGTTCTTCAAGCATAGATCCATCATCCTTAGAAGCTATAATAGAAAGTTTTGGATGCTTCTCAGTAATAGGATAAACTGGAGCACCATTGTTCACCACCATCTTGTCTCTTTTGCATTGTCTTTTTTCCAGCAAGGAGACTACATCTTGTACATCATTCCACCTTGTCTTCAAACCTTGCTCTGTATCTTTATCTTCCAAGACAAGCTCTAATGTTTCTTCAATTTCTTTGCTCGCTACTTGTAGGATAATTTCTACCTTCTCGTTATCCAAGGAAGATTGTTCAGTTTGTGATCGTTGAGCATAGCATCGCTCAAACTCTATGCGAAGCTCTGTAACAAAAATCCCTTCTTTAGGCTTTGCAATCCAATTCAAGAAAGTTCTTTTGGTCACCCTCTCAGAGTCCTCCATAAAGTAGTCTTCTTTTAGAGAAAGCTTGAACTCCTCCCAGTTTCTTCCATGAGCATTTTGAATTTCCCTAATACAGTCTCTGATCTCTGGCACACAAACAACACACAAGCTTCAAGCTTTCACTTACACACACAGGCAAAAAAGCCAACTAGTCCAAAGACCCTAAAAAATGAACAAAAACCTCCTTTTAAAGGGGTGTGCCTAGGAATCCCACAAAAGAAAAATGGGGTGATCTTCCATGTCGTGCACTTCATTTGAAGCTTCTTTTAGGATTTTCTTGCATTGCCAACACTTGGCATAGTTTATTTTTTGACACACTTGCATGGTGTACACTTTAGGCTTTGGTCCCTTTCCCTTTGGGCGGCCGGACTTCCTCCTCTTGGGCCTTCTTGACTTGGCTTGCTCTTCTTCCCTTGTCAGCAACTCTTGCCAGCGGGACCCCTCCCCTGTCGAGGCAATAGCAATGTCGCTATTGGGGGGGGTACATCTTTACCCTCAAAAAATTTGGCCATTGGCGGGCGCGGGCACCACCCCTACCGCCGGCCACGTCATCACCGAAACGCACCACCACCATGCGTCCTCCCGCGAGCGCCCCGCCTCGCCGGCTCACTTCAAAACCACCACCAAGTCCGCCAACACAGCAGCGCCCAGCGCTCGCCGCCATAGCCACGGTCAAGGGGAGTTCCCCTCCACCTCTTGGATGCTAATGAGGAGCCCACGTCCAATATATATACTGCGTCCCCGGCTTATCTCCTCGCGCATATGGGTTTAATACGACCCGCCACGTGGCGGTTCCACATACCTTGAGCATCAAAGACTTCAAAAACTAAAAAGCACCAATTTTGTTTTTTAACAAAATCTTTTTTCGGATCTACCTTTACCAAGCTTCCATACTCTGCTCCCACCTCCTGCTGCCAAGCCGCAATAACCTTCTGAAGCTCCACTTTCCCGGCTCCAACCACACTCTCTATATCTGCACTTCGACCCCTCGGAATCCTTGAACCAAGGCTTTCAAAAAGTGAAAAAATTATCTGCAATCCAATTTGGACAAAGGCACCCCAGCTTCTGACTGCCATAACTCCTTGCTCCGGACTCCGTTTGGCATGCAGTCACTTCCTACTAGCTCCGTATGATGCACATCCTGCTCTAGAACTTGGGCTAGTCTCAGAAGATGCCAGATGGAACTTTCTCGAATGCGGCCAAGTGGGTTCAGACCCGGCCCCCGAAAAAACTTCAAACGATCATATCTTGCAAACCATGGCTCGGATCCGCAATCCGAAAGGACGGGTGGGCTCCATGAATTGAGTTCTACACATATATACCTCAAGTTCCACTTGGATCACCTGTCACCAGTTGCCCTGTCCGGCAAGAATCTGCAAAACATTAAAGCTTTAACCTTCAATAACTTGGGCTCCGTATCTCGGTTTGATGAACCGTCTAGACCTGATCCTTCAGCACTTCAAGCTCTTCATTCCTGGACCCAAAGGCTGCACTTTGCATCTCCTTCACCTGCTACCCAAGTTAGCCCCCGTTAGAGCCCTTATTTATGTTCTATGAGTAGCTCAACAGCAGCCCCGTACGATTTGTTTTTGTGTTCTAGAGGGCAGGTTGGGCCCAAGTTGGTGCTCGTGGTTTTTTGAATTTCTTGCAGTCGGTACCCCTACTATGAATAAATTTGAAGGTTTTCACACTAAATTACACTACATTTCTCCAAAAATTTTAGGTTTTCTCACCCTTAGATCTAAAAATTTAGAGGTAAATCTCAAAATTTTAGGTGGGCTCACACTTAACCTAGATTTTTTTGAGCATTAACTATAAATGAAGCATCTTATTTCTAGTGCAAACTGAAGCTCTCTCATAAATCTTGCCCACTATCAAGCTACTCTTTTTCTTTTACACAGACCAAGTGCTCCACAAAACTAATGAAACAAAATTCGCAGTTGACACATTTGATTGGGTCAATGTAATTTCATTCAAAATTGTGTTGATAGATTGGACTTAATTTAAATTTCTTTTAATTTTTGAGTGTCTTCAAAATTAAGAATCTCACATTTTAAAAATTGGTTTATATTTTTATATATTTTAGTCTCTTCAAAATTTAGGATCGATAAAGCATTTCAGTGTTTCAGACGATTTAGAACCCCAATAACCCATCTTGAGCGAGCTTGCAATCGAGAATGATTAGGGACATAACCATTTATGGACCAGAGCATGGCCGCAAGCTTATCTATATGAAGCTGATACGGCAGACATGGCAATGGCCATGCTTCTAAGTGTTAAGTGTAATGTCTACCTTAAAGGGGCAAAGACGAGCAATGCCCGTGGTATTATAGTCCTTGCCTATAGATCACTAAAGCAATCATATGTTGCCTTGGCTGCTAGAAATTTGGCCAATCTTACCCATTCATCGATGGCAAAAATGGGTTCACTTACAAAGTTGATGGCAGAAATGGGTTTGCAAAGTCAATGTAAGATGACGTGTTTTGGGATTCTACAAAATCAAACAAGCGGATGTGTGCAATTCATTAATGATGGCTGACATGATATTAAGCACGGGGTTTTTGCACCATGTTTTTGGGATTTCAGAAAAATACATCGCATCCTTGGGGGTTGTGGGCTTTTGCATTTACTTCGCTACACTATCCTCTATAGAGTAACTATGAGGTCTTGATCTCAGCTTTTTTATTGTATGTACTCGCTCGGTTACTTGTTCGCGTGGAAGTACTCGCTTGAGCCGGGGGGGCGGGAGGGGGAGAGAATGATGCCCATCTGTAGCATAGATACGGAGGGTGCGAATCTCATCAAAGGCAGGCTCATATCAGAGTCAACTTCGTTTCGTAGCTCTAGTCTCAAATCTCTTTTGATCAATCCCTCCTTCTGTTGCCACGTGGCAGTTCCTAGAGAGGGCTCTTTTAGATGTTTGTCCCCCCTTGCAATGCTTGCTGGTGCTACTCGCGGATACTCCCGCTTCCGACCTTATTATCCCAACTTGCTCAATCGCAATTACTCCATCAACCAGTGACACAATTCAATGCAAAACCGTAACAAATCACAACCTATTTTTCAACCATCTCGCTTTTGAAATCCCGTGCACCCCTCTACATCTAATGGTGTTGTACCTACATGCACCTTCTATCATCGCAGAGGTCATACTGAGAGACAATGTTGCACTAAAAGGCGGCAACAACACTCCTCTCAAAGTCGACGTTCAAATGCCCATGTTACTCACTTAATTGATGACATGAGTAATGATCTTTTGACCATGCATCTTTATGCTGCTATAGCAAATTCTCCTTCCGATATCGATACTTGGTACCTTGATACGGGTGTCATACACCATATGACGGGCATCCAAGACTGGTTACATGATTATCACCAAGCTCTCAGACCTTTGGAGGTTCATTGTACTGATGATTCTCTTTATCAAGCCATTAGAAAGGGATCACTGCACTTAAAATCACCCAGTGGGGCTACAACCATTATTCCCAATGTTTACTATGTCCCTAGACTTGCCAAGAATCTACTCTCAATTAATGAGCTAACCAACCACGGTACCTCAGTGGAGTTTGAACACAGTTATTGTGTCATAAAGACACTTTCTACTTCAAGTGTTCCAACACAGCTAATTGCCCAAAGGAAGGGCAACTATATCCTCTTGGTCTTGATGTAATCCAACCTAATATGGCAACTTATGTAGCTATCAGCCCTAGTGAAGAGGATACTTTGAGATGGCATTACCGTCTGGGCCATCCACACATTCAAGCGATGAGGACACTACAAACTCACAAAATGGTGACTAGTTTTGATCCTAAGCTGAGTCACCTTTCCTTGTGTGAAGCCTGCATCTTTGGTAAGATGACATGAAGTCCAAAATCCAAGAGTAAGACCAAAGACCTCATGGAACTGGTGCATTCTGATCTTTGTGGGCCAATGCCAACTACTTCTCTCATTGCTTCCTTGTACGTTGTTACCTTCATTGATGATTGGTCCAAGTACACCATGTTGTACTTTCTCAAAAACAAATCTGAGGTGCTTCATCATTTTCATCACTATAAAACTTTTGTAGAGAAACAACCTAACAAGACAATCAGGAGTAGTCGCACAGATAATGGAGGGCGGTACATCTCTTTCACAGAATTTTGTACGAGGGCATCTTTCATTAGTTCACGGTTCCTTATACACCACAACAAAATGGTGTCATGGAGAGAAAGAACCACACTATACTTAATGACGTTCGTGCAATGCTTCAAGAAGTTGTTGTTCCCCAATCGTACTAAGAAAAGGCCACTGTCACAACTTGTCATGTGCAGAACTGTCTTACTATTCATACCTTACCCAAATTTACTCCTCATGAACTTTGGACTGGTGAAAAGCTTGATCTTTCTCATCTTCACATCTTTGGGACATCATATTATGTCCTAATTCCGACTGAGAAACGTAATAAACTTCACTCACATGTTGAGTGCCGCATTATTGGTTATGGTGACCGCTTTGGTGTTAAGGGTTATCGAGTCTATAATCCTACAACTCATAAGTTCTCCTTCAATCGTGGTATCCTTGCTGAGGAGAACACTCTAATTGTGTCTAATTCTTCTTCCTCTAATCAACAATCTGGTAACCTTGATCAACACTTACCTCAATTTAAAAGTGGCGACATGTTTGATGACCTTAGTCCTTTATGGACTTCTCTTGAACCTTCTCTCAAATCCAGCCACTTGCACCTCCTCATGGCATTCTTGCTCCTCCTCCACAACCACTTATTACTTCACTTACTAGCCCTCATCCAATCACACATGTTCGACATGGCCGCGAAATCCTTTCACCTGTATTTTTGTCTCCCAATGCAGATTTGTAAACATCTTACAATCCAACTATCACTGTAAGGAGCCCTACAAAAGAAACTTATTCAGCTCCTCATAAGGAACATTTTTGTAATTTAATGCCACCTTCAACCTCTACAAGAGTTCCTTGCAATCGTTTTACATGACTTAATAAAGAATCACTTGTGTTTCAATCTAAAAATGCACTCAGCTCCTCAAGAGTACCATCTGGAATTCTTTCCACTTCCAATCCACTTTGCTCTACACGACATCCTCACAATCATGAAGCCCATGCTCTCCCTTCCACTCAAATGCACGTTGCCGCTAGTTCAAGCTCATCATCTACATCACGTGAGTCTCTTCCGCCCAAGAATTGCAATCTTCATGATATTCTTAGTGGTCTAAAACTCGCCACGGTTGAGTTCTCCCACTCTTCCATAGATCCCATTGCCAACTCTTTTCCCCCCGCTTGATGGAAGGATCAATGTCAAAGAAGCTCTATCATCTACTACCGATGCACATCTTTGGCATTCCGCAATGGAGGTTCAAATGGCTTCCATCATACATAATAATACTTGGGTATTGGTTCCTCTTCTGCTGAATTGTAAACATGTCACTTGTTGCAAATGGGTGCTTTGTCACAAATATCGTCCAGATGGCTTTTTTGAGCGGTATAAGGCACATCTTGTGGCTCACAGTTTCTCTCAAGAGCACGGAGAAAATTACTTTGAAACCTTTCCTCCAACAAATTTATGTCTTGCATCTCTAGGTACACTCCTTGCTATTGGTGTTCAATTTGATCTTGGAATTCATCAAATGGATGTAGAAACAGATTTTTACAATGGTGAACTTGAAGAAGAAATCTATATGATCCAACCTCCTTATTTCATCCATCCCGATTATCCTGACTATGTATTTCTACTCCGATGTTCCTTGTATGGATTCAAGAAATCTTCTTGCCAGTGGAATACACGCTTTCATACCTTCATGAACTTTATTCACTTCTAATGCCTACATACTGATGCCTCTGTTTATCTTCGACACTTTGGATCTTATTTTGTCATCTTGGCCCTTTATGTGGACAAGGTTGGCTTAATGGCTACCTCCCTCACAACTATGGATTCGGTTAAAGAGAACTTACAGTTGCATTTAGCATGAGAGATAGGGGAAACTCACATATATTCTAGGCATGTAAGTAATTTTATGTTGCATTTATACGTCTGTATATAACAAAAAATGTACGTATAATTTGGTATTATATGCTATATACACATATTATTATACAGGTATCTCCGACTGTCCCAACATTGACATCTAGGATAGAGAGAGAGAGAGAGAGAGAGAGAGAGAGAGAGAGAGAGAGCAAGTAGTAAAGTAATCACCTCTACTTATTTTTTATGTTTTTTTCTCTGACATTGTATTTGCTAGCATTGTTGTTGTGGAGCTTTGCTCGCACCTCAGTGTTAGTTTGCAGGTTAGTGCACTCTCTTTGACTCTATTGACCTCCGTGTCACACTGCAAAGTGAGAGAGAGTTTAGACATCTGTCCTTGGTTGTGTTGATCCTCGTGACACACTGCAAGGGGGGTTTAGACTTTAGATGCTTCGTCCTTGATGACTACTACTAACCTCCATGTCGCACTACATGGAGTCTTGGGATGTGCAATTAGATTTCCCATCTCTGGTTGTTGTTGCTGACCACTGAGTTGCACTGCAGGGAGGGATTAACTATCTTACATCCTTTCTTTGAGGTTGTTGCTGACCACTGCATCGCAATGCAAGAAGATTAGGTTTAATATAATATTCTTTGTCTCTGTTTGTTGTTGACCACTGTGTCGCACTACAAGGAGGGGTTTAGGGTTTTGAAATCCTTCATTCTTTGTAGTTGCTGACCATCGCATCACACAGCAAGAAGATTGGATTTAATAAATCCTTCGCCTATGACAGTTGCTGACCACCATGTCACACTATAGGGAGGGGTTTAGGGTTTTTAAATCTTTTGTTCTTGGCTGTTGTTGACCATCATGTCGCACCACAAGAGATTGGATTTAATAGAATCCTCATCTCTGGTTGTTGTTGACTACCATGTCACACTATGTAGAGAGGGGTTTAGGGTTTTTAAATTCTTCGTTCTTGGTTGTTGCTGACCATCATGTCACACTGCAGGATGATTGGATTTAATAGGTTCTCCATTTGTGGTTGTTGTTGACCACCATGTCGCATTGCAAGGAGGGGTTAGGTATCTTACATCCTTCACTCCTCGCTATTGCTGACCATCGCGTCGCATTGCAAGTTGATTGAATTTAATAAATTTATTGTCTATACCTATTGCTGACCACCATGTCGCACTGTAGAGAGGGGCTAGGTGTTTTAAATCCTTTGTCCTTGACTTCTGTTGACTATCACGTCCCACTACAAGGAGATTGGTTTTAATAGATTTTTTGTCTCTTGCTATTACTGACCACCATGTTGCACTGCAGGGAGGAGTTATATGTTTTTAGATCTTTTGTTGTTGGTTGTTATTATTGTTCATGATTTTTTATTTTTATTTTACAATCACATATGTCAAAGTTATATCTATTCTAGATCTACCTTAATTTTATTTGCTTCATGTATTTTCAAGCTTTAGTAATGGTAGAGACAAAGTTAGACCGTTAGCATCGCAAAATCATTTGTAATGCTCTAGTTTTATCTCTCTATGGAGCTTTAGATGATCATTTGCGCCAGGCATTTGATCCACTGCAGGGAAAGTTTGATGATTTTGTGATTGAACTTGTGCAGCAGTGCTAGCTGAAACTGTATAGTGCATTCCCTGTATCCTTTAACCCAGCTTTGCGCATTAATGGAGTAATGCACAACATGATTTTGTGATTGAACTTGTGCAGCAGTGCTAGCTGAAACTGTGTAGTGCATTACCTGTATCCTTTAACCCAGCTCTGCGCATTAATGGAGTAATGCACAACATAGTAAAGAAATTATTCGGCCAAGTCACTAGAAGCTTTGAGTATATGGTTCATCTTGAAATCAAAGCCAAACCTGGAATCAAAGAGCTGAAACTGTGCAGTGCATTCCCTGTATCCTTTAACCCAGCTATGCGCATTAATGGAGTAATGCACAACATAGTAAAGAAATTATTGGGCCAAGTCACTAGAAGCTTTGAGTCTATGGTTCGTCTTGAAATCAAAGCCAAAACTGGAATCAAAGAGCAAATGCAGCTTGTGGCACAGCTACATTCAGAGTTGAAGAGCAAGGATAAGGTCGAAGTCTCTTCTAAATTTCCTAGGAAAGAAGAGTATGTGCCTCCTTCTTCAGGTGCCGAGCCCTTAGCTATACACTTGGATGATACTACATGTCCTCCTGTCATACACTTACTTGGAGATCATTCTATCTTTCACATGCAAGCACCCGTGAAAGATGTTTTGCAAATGTGAAACAAGTTTCAGTGGCCCATCCTCTCTTCAAAGGTCATGTCTATGCGACAAAGATCTACAAGGACCAGATAGGAAGCAAGCCAAGTTTACAAATAGTGCTAAAGGAAGCAATTGCTAATACTGTGCACTGTGGCATGATATTGCCCATGCTCTTGTCCATTATAGCAAAAGGCCCATGTTGATCTTCAAGATTTGGAATAGAGGTCACCTTGAGCAGTGGATTCAGGCTTGTCATCATGATGGAAGCAAGCCTGCAATCAGAGAGTTTCAACACACATTTGGAACTATACAACAGTTCATAGAAAATATTTTGCCAATCTACATCGCTCTTCTACAGGCGATGAAACTCGTGCACAGTCACAATTTTATTCACAACGATCTACACACTAGAAATATTATACTACATTTTTGTGAGTGAGGAGTGTATGCTGGGATCACGGACTGGGGACAAAGTACACCATCAAAAACTTTGGCAACATTTCCCAAGTTGCCAAATGTCAACCCTCAAACTAGATCTCAATTCAAGTGAGATTGTCCATGGGCTGCCCCTGAAAATATTAGCATCAATCCTCCTCCTTTCACCAAATCATCTGATATATATAGTCTCTCATATATTCTTAAACAATTGGTATATAGTCTCTCATTTATTCATGAATGCTCTTGTCTAATATATATAGTCTCTCATCTGGCTTGAGACCTGTTGATGATTCAACCAGTAACAATATTTCCTGCCGTGAATGGTGTGCAATGTGTGGTGATATTCCAAACTAGATCTTTAATCGTATTTTTAGTTAAGTATTTAAAGTTCTTCAAGTTAGGGTTTTCAAGTATTTCAAATTGGATTGCCAAAATCCTTTAAACCATCTCTCTCTTCTAAGTGTTAAGGCTTTGCTCATTAAAGTTTATTGTTTTGCATTTCAAATATAAAAGATAATGCCCCGACCAGAATGCACATCAGCCTAATGATCCTTTGCTTAATCACGCATTGGCACAACAAATTCCCAAAGAGGAAAAGATTTGGGTGGCTCAAGGAGATCTTAGCGCTTTGGCTGCGTCCCAAGAGGACGAAACAGAACTTCAAGGGGAGCCACTAAATTAGAAGAAATGCAGAAAACTATGCCTAAATCAATTTGTACGCAAAACATTGTTTTGAGTTACTGGAAATGCTAAGGTTTTTGCTCCCTTAAAAGTTTCAGTGTCGCAACACACTGTCCTCGCGAGAAATATCCTTTCAAGATTTATCCAAGGTTTCAGATTGCCACCAAATAATAATCAAGTGGAAATGTAATTTGTGCAACAATGCTATTGTTATTACTCAAAGCGGCTCAAAGTAGATTGGAATGATTGTCTCACTACAGGAGGGATCAGCATAGGAGGCCCGATCGAGAAGATCCATGCTCGGGAAGCCAATCAAGAAGACCCTCCTCACAAAAGAGGTTACACATATTTTCCCAAATAAACCATAGTCATTGATCAGCTCGCAACCCAAGGTGTGGACTTGGCAAGTAAAGGAGAGACCCCATCCATGATGCGCGCTCGTATAGCAGAGCTAGAAAAAAAAGTTTTTTCATGGTAAGAAGCAACATATGGGCCTGTAATTGAAGAAGAGATAGGCAATGTGGGTCCAGGTGATACATTCGGTAATTCAAAGTTTTGCATATTTGATCTTTTAGGGGATGCAGCCCATGATCTAAATTAAATCTCCCAAACAATAATGAGATTTTTTTTATCTTAAATCTCAAGATTTGTAACTAAAACCTCTTTTTGATAGGTAAATCTCTATTTGTTGGAACAAACGAAGATGTCGGATGTTGTTGCAATTGTGTAAGTTTTACTCTCTCTCCCTCCCTCTTTCTGACAATGATAGAAAGAAGATGGAGAGAAAGAGAGACAATGAGAGGGAGAGAGAGAGAGAGAGAGAGAGAGAGAGAGAGAGAGAGAGAGAGAGAGAGAGAGAGAGATTGTGAAGCTAAGATCTACACGGCTTTGGCATTACAAAATTAATCGAGAATATAGTACAAAATTTATAGCTCATCCATTCCCTCAATCACAAGCACATGTCATCAATTTCTTCAACATCTGAACATTCTGGCTCAATATCTTCCAGGTTCCATTCCATTTGATCATTGAAGTTTAGCTCATTTTTAGTTTCTTCGTGTGTTTGAAAGCATTTGAAGCTTTCTTCAGTGGCATGTGTGACTAACTTTGATGGCTTATGCATAAGTCGCATATACAAAATAGATACACCAAGTCCACAACTCGTTTAGGACTTAATTGATTTCTATTTTGATATGCATAAAAGTAAATGAAGACCAATTTCTTTCACAGCTACCACTTGAGGCAGCAACAGACAATACTCTCACAACCACATGTTGAACTTTCACTTTTTATCCACCATCTTCTTTCCACAAAACTAATGCGATCATCGGCTTGGTAGCATCTATATGCCAAGGATCCCCAAACATTTCTTCTCTGCTAGTATAGGCCATCTTCTGTGTGTATGCCACATGTCCATCCACATTGCCTAATACTTGGGCACACAGTTTCTTGAAATCACTGATCACTTCATTGTTTGAAGATGGATCATGCATCTGGAACTTGGGATATAAGACAAACCTTTCTCCATGTAAAGGAGTATGCAGCTACTCCCATCGTCTTTTGATAAACGATATCATCATGGCTTTCTTTTTTCCTGCATAAGATGTATAGTCTTTTAACTTGCAAGAGGCTTCTTGCATGTACCAATAAACCCGTCCAAACATAGAGGCTTCTTTGTCCACTAATCATATCAAATGAGTGAAGGGTTCTATGAGAGTAATAATTTTGTCTACATTTCTCAAAAAACAAGAGAGTTTACAAGCTGATAGCATTTTGGAAGCAACAGGTCCATACTTGGGATATTTATCAAGCCAAATGTCCCATCTTCTATCTATCACTATTTCAACAAGGGCTGCTTTAACTCGTTGTAGTGTAGTGAGAACATAATACGCTGTCGCAAAACTGGTCACACAAGAAATCTATAAATTTTTTGCTGGGGACTTTGTTCTAAATAGAGCGTAAGAAAATGAATTCTCTCTTATAAACTTCACCAAGTGGTTTGCATCTAAAAGAGATGCTTAATGAAAGGAACTTTTCCAAAGTCCTTTAAGAACAAATTCAAAGTGTGGGCAGCACATGGAACCCATGTAATCTCTGGATGCTTTTCTTTGATTTCTTTTCCAGCTGCTTTGTATTTAGATGCATTATCTGTGACAATGGCTATCACATTTTTAGGTCCCCTTGCTCTTCTGATCGAATGCTCATATACACCAGCAAGATATCCACTAGTTTTCTCTTTCAGGGATGTGTCGATCGCTTCAAGAAAGATGGATCCTCTTGGACAAATCAACATCACATTAATCAATGGTTTCTTTTGATAATTTGTCCAACCATCTAGAAAAAATTTGCATCCATACTGTGGCACATAATCAAGAGTTGTGCACTTTAAAATATTCTCTGATGTAGCTTTCACTTTTTCTAAATATTATGTATGCACCTTATTATAATCAGGTACCACAAAACCCTTCTTCATTGTGCTCATTAAAGAATCTTTGAATCGGATAGGATTTGGAATGACATTAAAAGAAATTCCACGTGAAAAAAATGCTTGCGTCCACTTAAGACGGAGTTCAAGCATCCATTGTTTATCAAATGCTTGATGCAAAGTAGAACCACTTGGTACAGATTCTCATCGAGTCCATGATGCTTCACTTCGGATTATGTTAGCAGAGCTTATGGTAGGATTAGAGCTACAAGCCCCAGCAAAGGATGAATGACACCCTTCTTGATTATAAGCAGGGTCGAGGGAGGGTTTTGATCATTCTCGAGTGTCATCTCCACATCCCTAGTCATAGATGTGCTCGCTTTGCCAAAATTGTCTGCAATGTGTGTATTACTCTACACATGATGGACAATCATTAGATAAATCTAACCTAAGTTAGCTCCACATGTGAACATAGTTCAACACACAACAAGCAACTCCTAACTTTAACTATCTAGCTTAAGTTACTTCTAAGTGTGAACATAGTTTAGCACAAAGCAAATAACTGCTAACTTTAACTATCTTAAATCACTTTCAAGTGTGATTTTTCTCTACACAAGGCAAGTAATCACTAACCACTTTACTTAATTTACCTCCTAGTGTAAGATGTACTTCACACAGAGCAGATAAATTTTAGACTTAAAACTCCATAGCCTAAAAAAGCTACATTTAACTAATTTAACTTTTTATCATACTCTCTAACTTCTTACGGAAAAGAATATATAACTAAATTTCAAATGGTTTTTTTTTTTTTTTGTAGAGCTCACCTATAGATGAGATAAGGGGAAAGAGACATCAATAGAATCAAGAAAACAATCCGTTTTCACGGTTTATAAATGACCATATTTTGATCGAATTAATATTTCGATCAAAATTCTAAGAGAAGATATGATACAGTCTTTTTGTTGATGTGGCACCATATAATACGGTTGAATAAAGGTAGGCATCGTATAATACACCCGTGTAAAGCGTATTATATGTACTCCGTATAACGTACAATGCAAGTTAGGAGTACTTAGACGTTGCCCAACATACACTATGCATCTCACTCAAACAAAGTTTTTGGAAGGCAATGTAAAGAAGTTCCATACTAATATGCATAAGCATTGCTAAACACCACTACCACTTATAAGACATGAAAAATAAACAGGAAAAAGACAATCTCTCTTTCAAGCATCGAAACTGAATATAAGGTTGCTTCAAAAGCGACAAAAGAAGCCTTTTGGATTGAGAAATTTCTCATTGAGCTTGGTTTTCTTGTGAATGTTCCTACTATTTTATAGTCAAATTTTATGTTAGCAATAGATTCATCTAGAAAGGCTAGAGAATATGACAAGCTTAAACATGTTGATATTGCATGCCATTTTGTTAGGGAGCAGGTTGAAGCCAAGAAAGTTATTCTACAATACAAACCATCTAAAGCGAATGTTGCTGACATTAAGGCGGTCCGGGGCGGGCAGCAAGAAGAGCGGCCTCTAAACACCCTTCGAGGCTCCCATGCTGCTCAATTGGGGCTGGGGAAAGCACAATCAAAGATAACAACAACCCACACCCAGAAACCAATACAAGAAAAGGGGCACCACCTAGTTGTAGATGCGAACTAGGACACACGTGATATCTCCTTGTAATCAAACACACAAAGGTAGGGGAATGCAAGATAGCCACACACACCAAACACAAACATTCACCATGCCAAAGAAAGGTAAAGAGCACAAATGAAGTTGAGCAACTCAGTCTTATCCTTAAAGACTAGATGCACACAAAGCTTGATGAGAAATAGAGAGACAACACAAAACTTGACCTTGTTGCCAATACACAAATTGTCTTAGGGTCACGGGAGCCCTCTCACCGAGCACCCTCTTACAATTGACTTTTTAGGCAAACAATTCAACAAGCCCTCAAACCATCAAGCATGAAATAGCACAACAAACTTCAAGGACAATATACCTTCAACCACCTGATGAGCCAACTTATCAAGTCAATTTGGAGAGAAGAGTCGTAGTTGCAGCATACAATTACACCCAAAACTATGAATCTTATTTATGGACAAGAGTAGGCTACAAGTGTGATGCAGAGTATGGTATCACTCCACTCCTCTAGATAGCATAACTAACTTCAAGCTTCTCCATGCACCTATGTGTAGTGATGGAATAGAGCACTCACAATGCACACACTCTACACAACTAGGCTTGGAGAGTGGTGTGTTATGTGTTGAGAATGGTGTGGTGTAGTGTGATCATGTGATAATTTACAAGGGAGAGAAGGGCTCTATTTATAGGTTTTAGAAGCCCCGATTAGGATTAGACCTAAACAAGTTTATTTGAAGAAATCAAAGATTATGCATATTTTATTTTTTTAAATGAGGGTGGGTCTCTCTTATCCTTTGAGTCACATGGATGTGGGCTCAAGGGAAGAGAATTATTGAGGATGAAAGGAGAGAGGATTGAGTCAATAATTTGGGAGTGCCTACTCTAGTAGAGGGTGCATTTTACAACAAAGTTAGTGGTTAGTAGTTAGTAATTATCACTACAAAATATTTACAAAATCATTCACCAAATGGTGAGATATGATGAGAAAATTTAGAGAAGGGATAGGCTTGTAAAGCAAGGTTGAAGCTTGGAGAAGTTGACATTCACCTCTTTACAGCATCGGTAGAAGAAGCGGTCAGCATGGCGAAGTAGCGCGTGTCGATGAAGCTATGTTATCCTCAAACCTTGGAAAATTCATGATAAAAGCCTTTATTTGCAGAGGTTAACCTTGGATTTTTGTTGATTTTTTGAATTTCTTTACAAAGCTGACGAGAGTATGGTAATATGGACATATATGTAGAGAGAAAGGGGAGCACCTAGGGGTGTAGAAATGGAGGATGAAGGCTATGGAGGTGTGAGAGAAGTGGCAATGGTGAAGAGGGTGAATCAATACATGGGAGTTGTAGGTCTGGGAGTGGGAAGGAGAGGGAGGAGTGTGTAAGAGTGAGTAGGTGTGTGGAAGGGTGAGAGAAATAGGAAGATTTTTTGGGTGTATGAGGTGGCAGTTTTGAAGTCGGCCATAAATTTCATGTAAAATCGTCCTTGACTTCAAAATTTTTGAAAAAATTATATAAAATACTTCAGCTCACGAGCTACGTTTTGTTTTTTGGAAGTATACTCAAATTCGGATCATAAGAAGGTGCCAAAATTCAAGCAAAAAGCTGTCCCTGCAGCACCTAATAAAGCAAATAGTGGGCCACTATTTGATTCTTTTTCCTTTGTAGTCTTCCAAGTGAGCCCCCCATACATCAACCATGACCTGATATTGCCAAGGAGCTTGCACACATGTATGGTATAGGATAGTATCAAATATAATATATACTTGTGGGGTAAGAAGATAGGCTAGCTAGTCATGAAAAATGGACACATGGGATGCATGGTGGCAAAACATATATAAAATAAAAGGAGGAAAATCATGAGGGAAGGTACCCTTAGTTATTCCCTACTTTGAGTAATTCATGGAATTTATTTGAAGATAAAATATATGTACTTGTGAATATTTAACTGGGAGAGATGGAAAAAAATATAACGGAGCCGATAAGGTTATTGGTGATTTTTTACAATGAAGTCACATAAAGGTTTTTCAAGGCTTGTGTGAGTTGAGCTTAAGGGATAGAATGATAGTAAAATATGTATAAGGAATGACACGCGATGGAAGCTAGCCATTAGGAGATTTCGGAGGTCTTTTGGAGGGCCTTTTGGTAGAGAGAGGAAAATAAGCTCCTCCAATGAGAGAAGAGCCTACGTTACGTAGAAAAATAGACTGATATTAACAAAAATATAAAAGGTGTCGCTCTCCTCATTTAATAATCTAGTGGTCCTTGAAGACGAGCACTCTCTTTTATTTAATGCGAGCACCTTTTTCAGAAGGTAGATGCGGTGCATTTGATACGGGATACGTCATCACTAGAACTCAAAAAGTCACAAAACTATCAAGTGGTGGAAGATTTTGAAACTTTTGATACTGCCAATGCGTCCGGAACACACATATCTCTTAGAAATGAATGTCCAATTGCCTCGCTTAGACATCCAAAGAGGCCAAAAATGTCAAACACCCCTAAAAGAACATTTTACTAACGTCGCGCGAGGGGGCATTTCAAAATTTTGGAATGCCTCCTCGCGCGCCGTTAGTAAAAAGGCCCTTTTTCCCTCTTTTTAGGGATCTTTTTGAGAGGAAAATGTCCAAAAACCTCTAAAAAGGGGCTTTTTGGAAAGATAAGTGTCCAAAAATCACTAAAAAAAGCTTTGTACTAACGGCGCGCGAGGGGGCATTCCAAAATTTTGGAATGCCTCCTCGCGCGCCGTTAGTAAAAAGGCCCTTTTTTCTTTTTTTTAGGGAGATTTTTGAGAGGAAAATGTCCAAAAACCTCTAAAAAGGGGCTTTTTGGAAAGATAAGTGTCCAAAAACCCCCAAAAATGGGCTTTGTACTAACAGCGCGCAGAGGGGCATTCTAAAATTTTAGAATGCCTCCTCGCGCGCCTTTAGTAAAAAGCCCATTTTTGGGGGTTTTTTGACATTTTTTGCCTCTCCGGATGTCGCAATGAGACAAGTAGACATTCGTTTTTAAGGTATTTTGGCGTTCCGGATGCATTGGTGGTGTCAAAATCCTCAAAATCTATCACTATTTTACAGTTTGTGACTTTTCAACTTTCAGTGATGACGTAAGCTGCATTGAATGCGCTGCACCTGCCTCCTGAAAAAGACGCTCACATTAAATAAAAAAGTGACCGTTTTCAAGGACGATTGGGAATATAAATCTACTTTTCAGAGTGTCTGGTTGTCCTTTTGGACCTACTCACAAGGTGCAAGTGCATTTTAAAAAAAGTTTCTAGAGAGAGAAATACAATTTCTTACAAGGCCCTCCAAATGACCTCCGAAATTTTCTAATGATACATAGGCCTGATAACGCACACCTAGGAATATATATTTATATAAATACAAAAAATTCGAAAAAAAAAACTTTTATACTTAGGTCCTTTATTTGATAGAAATTATTTACATATAAAGAGGACCGTAATATTATAAATTTATTTTTTTGTGCACTAGCCCAATGACTCGCTCAATGATTTAATAAAAAAATGTGATAAAAACCCTAAACACACGCACACTATTTACAATGAAAAAGCGAGCCTAGTCATTGCGCTAGGGTGTTTTTGTGGGGTGAAGTGGCTTCTTAAAATTATTTTATGAGAGCCGAAAAACGGCTATCAACATCTTTACCAAAAGCCTTAGTGCATCACAACATTCTAAGTGCGCACAATCTCTAGGAATGGAGTTTCCAGAATGACCAATTATCTGTTTATGGAGGGGTGTTGGCGATAAACAAATAATTGTTTTAATTCTAATGTAAAATTTAAATGAAAACAGAAAATGAGCCCAAAAAGGCATAACCTCTCAATCCAAAAGGGAGAGAGCACTTTGTAACAAACACATCATTTCAAAGAAAGAATCGTCTTTGTTTGCGTCTACATGCTTCACCCTTCTCCGTGCAAGAAACAATGATAAGTAGCATCATGCTCTAACTGTCTAATGTCCTTTGTCTGTAGATTAGTCATTAGGAGTATGGCCCACACCTTCCATCACTCTCATCTTAGCCCAAATTAGTTATCGTGCATCGTAGGTACAAAATCATTGCCGCTCTTGTTGTGGGGTTGCAAGGGCGTTGACGGTGTCCGCTATGGCATGCAAGGGTAGCGGTTCCATTATTGTAGATTGCCATTGCCAGTGTGTGTGGTGACAATGATCTATGGTTGCTTGTTGGCAAAAGGCACTACCCCATTGTCATTGACGACCTTAGTCTATTGCACCACTCAAAAAAAGACCTTATGGCCTTTCTATTCATTAATTTCACAACCTTCAATGATTGATTGTTTGGAGATTGTTTTCCTGGTGAATCCAATCCGCATGTATAGTAAAGATCCCTTGGGTTTGATTCTGAGGACATTGATCAAAATTTCTCCTTGTTTGTGAGTTGGGAATCTCATTCGCTCTCAAGAGAAAAATCTGTATTTCTAGCCTTGTCAAATAGGTATTTGATTTCTAAAAAATATATCATTCTTCTTTATCTCTTCTACTTTCTTCATGAACCTTTAAAATTTAGTACCTACCATGACTTGATCATCTCAAACCTGTATGCACTAATCTTCTCTTGGCAATCAGAAAGAGATTACCCTTGTTATGGTAAACTAAAGCCCCATGTTACTGACCACAACATGCATCTTCATAACATTGGTATTGCACAAAATATCATGACTCTACTGTCATGCCAAAGGCCAAATGGGTCTGAACAACTCAGTACAGCTAGGAGCCAAGGGCAAGGGCATATGGTATGGGTCCTACTATCAAAGGCAAGGGATATATGTAGCGAGGTTGGGAGGAGATCACTATGCCAATCCACCTTTAGGTCTTGCATTGGTATCAAAGCTCAGGAGAGAGTAGCCATGGAGGAGGGAAAGAACTCTTGATATCCTTTTCATTCTCTCTCTCTCTCTCTCTCTCTCTCTCTCTCTCTCTCTCTCTCTCTCTCTCTCTCTCTCTCTCTCTCTCTCTCTCTCTCTCTCTCTCTCTCTCTCTCTCTCTCTCTCTCTCTCTCTCTCTCTCTCTCTCTCTCTCTCTTGTTCGCTCGCTCGTCCAAGGGGAAAGAGGGTCGTGAAGGCACCATGCTTGTGCTCATGCAAAGCATGCATGGATCATGCAAAGAGGAGACAACCAAGGACAAGGCTGATAGTGAAGGTCATGGGAAGCATGGCTTCCTCAAACGCATCTTGGGGTTGAGAGCCGCGAGAGTGGCCGCTTATGTGGATAAGAGGCGCTGGTGGATCTGCACAAAACAAATTAGAGATTACCTCAAAGTATTTGCATTGCAAAGAGGAGGAAGCTTTGACACAAGGGTGTACCCGTGTTCGGCTTGTAGTGAGGGCTCTCTCTCTCTCTCTCTCTCTCTCTCTCTCTCTCTCTCTCTCTCTCTCTCTCTCTCTCTCTCTCTCTCTCTCTCTCTCTCTCTCTCTCTCTCTCTCTCTCTCTCTCTCTCTCTCTCTCTCTCTCTCTCTCTCTCTCTCTCTCTCTCTCTCTCTCTCTCTCTCTCTCTTCCTCTACGCAAACAGGCGGCCCGCCATCGCTGCTGAGCAGGATTCCCATTATTCGTTTTTTTATTATGAATGAAATTTGGGAGCCCTAGGGTACCAAGGGGTCACCCAAGAGCCCCATCCCACCACGAGGGCTCCCAAGAGTGTGTCCAAGGGGCCTAGGTTGATTGGGAACCGTGAATGGAACAAGTAACAGTGAACCCATCTGTGCAAGGTGCATAGGCGAGTCGGGCAAGGCTTGTCAATTGCCAATGAGAGAAGTAATTGACAAAATTATGTCACAAGAAAGGAAACATGAAGAGTACATCCTTATTTGAATAGTCATGAGAGAAAAAACAAAGGGATTTTGGTATCACTTATATTCTCCAAAGATGGTAATAGGACGCAATCAGGGAAAATTCTTCCCATCTACTTGCATGGCTATCCATAGATAGAGCACTCAAGGATTCGTAATGGAAGTGGGTATCTATTGAGGATTCTTCCGTGTAATGTGCACCTTAATATTACATCCAACAAGACTCCAGGTACTCATGTTTAAGTTTCCGCTTCAACTATGTATTGGTTAAGCAATCATTTGCATTTTTTGGGTTTGTGAATTCTAACTTGTGCAATGATTGTTGCCCAAGGGGATTGTTGGAATTTTCCAAGCACAAATTGTGTTAAGTTATAGCAAGGCTGTCGATCCATTACTATGTTCTCATGTAATGATCGCAGCAACTCTACATAAGCAAGCACGGCTTGAATTTATAATAGCAGGGTTGTGAATGGCTTACAAAGAATATTCTCTAGTTGGCAAGAATTTTTGTTGGCTATGAGCATATTGGTTCCATCCTGTTTATTCTTTTGACACACTTACAAGGCTTCAATTTTAGGCACCTTGCATCAAATCCTACAAGAGGGGAGACTGTGCAACGTGCTTGAGTGTGGATGTCAGTACGACACAAGCCAAGAGGGCTTGACTACTATAACTATATGATGAATATTCATGAATGCAACACAAAGCTATGAGCACAGTAATTTCTTGAATTATTTAAGGTAAAGCAAGGCTTCTAGGAGTGAGGCTACATATCTATGCTCATTCATTAAATGAATAATCACTCCAAATCAATTACAAATTGCTAGAGAGCATGAAAACTAGTACCAAAAGTACATTGAACGCACAATCATGCCACAGGATGCTCAAACTTTTGATACTAGAAGCGGTGGTTACAAAAATTGGTCAGTACCTTAAATATAAGTTTCAATTTTCACCTTATATTCCATTTTACAGGATTTTCTACAATGCCAATTTGACAAGCAAATATTTCTTTGGTCAAGTAGAGTTTGGCATTGAGGGAAGTGTGATAGCTATGTTTTCTAAGCTATTTACTATCACAATATTGAGCAATCTCACAATGAGATAATAAGATCTAAGCTTCGGCAAGGTGAATTCCTTATGAAAACTCGACAAGGTTGATTCTTTTTTGTTTTTGGTATTTGTGTGTCACTAGGAGCACCCATTAGCCATAAGAACTCAAGATGCATTATGCTCATGTTTTTGATACACTTATACAAAGCAAGTCTTTAGTTTAGGTCACATTGCATGTCAACTTGGAATATGCTATTAGCATATGAACTTGGAAAATCTTGGCAACATGTCTACATGTGTTTCATTAATGGACGTCGATACAAACAAATCCCCGAGGGCATACAATGTACATTCAACGGCTCTAAATTTCTCAGTATACATGGCTATGAGCCACATTCCAGCAAAGGAAACTTCTCTTAGATGTGCAAAAAACACACCTCAGTACTGTCATTTATCCAGAGAGGATAGGAAACTTACAAGTGTTAATCTTGTGCTAAAGGATATACTAAGCTGCATCTCCATACCCATACTTGCCAATGCTTATGGTTAATGTTATGCTCACGGCGTACAAGGAAAGAACTAAATAATTTCCACATGAAAACCATGCTAACATATTTGGACCATAATAAAATGTGATAATAATAATGCAAGAAATTGTGATCCTTGTTTACCAATCATTTTGAAGTACTATCTGTAAACGGTTGGGAAACACACCTCAATATTATCAGTTAACCACAGATAGGATAGGTAGTTTATGTTGTGATGTAGAGAAAGAGAGAGTGAGAGTTCAACTAGATTATCATTTCAAGAATGTTATGTTGAACTAGTCTTTTGCAAGACTAATAGCACTCCGGTTATCACACCGCAAGGGTGTGCTAGAAAGACGAGAATGATCAATATCAACCAGCATTTGTCAAAGCCAAATCAGCTACGAGTTGCAAGTAATGTAGTAAGATAACCAGACTCAGTCGTAGAAACTACAACACAATGTTGTTTCTTACTAGTCCAAGAAACAAGACAACCATTTATAAAAAAAAAAGCAATTTCCATTAGTAGATCGCATAGATAATTGTGAGCTTGCCCAATTTACATCTATGTAACCCAAAAATGAGACAAATTACACAGAATTTGATGTCAATTGTTGTTGATAGACCAAACCAAAATATGTGATGTCTTTTAAGTATTTCAATACACGCTTTGTTGTAGACCAATGCTTAAGAGAAGGATGCATAATACATATCTAAGACAATTAGCAACAAACAAAATATTAGGGTGAGTGTTCATGCCAACAAACTGAGACATGCGATCAAGTTAGCATAAGGTTGATTTGTGACAAGTTGATCACCACTTTTAGAAGTATTCTTCGTACAACTTGTAAGACACGGTGTATTAACCAAATTTGCAGATTCCATAACAAATTTTTGAATAGCATCTTCAATAAACTTTGACTGTCGAAGGAACAAAATACCTTTTATACGGTTGCTTTTGAATCTGAATACCAAGATAGGAGTGAAGCTCTCCAAGATCCACCATATCAAATGATGAAGAAAATAACTTTTTCACTTGCTGAAGAAATTTCAAATCATTGGAAACAAGGATGGTATCATCTACATAAAGAGCAAAAATCACAAAACTATCACCTTGGTGCTTTATATATAAGTTGGGATCTAAAGAGCAAGAGATAAATCCTAAAGAGGTGAGAAAAAGTTAGAATTTTGTATACCAGGCCCGTGAAGCTTGTTTGAGACTAGATAGTTCCTTATGAAGCTAAGCAACAAGGTATTCCTTACCTGGAATAACAAACCCTTTTGGTTGCTCGATATAAATATCCTATTTTAAATCACCATTCAAGAAAGAAGTTTGCACATCCATTTGATGAGCTTATAAATCAAATTGAATAGAAAATGCTAATAAAACTTGAACACTTGTAATAGGAACAACTGGTGAAAAGTTCTCTTCATACTAAACACCAGTAACTTGGCAATAACCTTTTGCAACTAAGTGTGCCTTGAACCTGTCAAAAGATCCACCTACTTTCACTTTTTTCTTACACATCCACTTACATTTAATAACTGTATGACCAGGAAGTAGTCCACTTAGTATCCATGTACCTTTAGAGATTAGAGATAAGTGAATCGTACTCTACTTCTATAGCCTCTTGCCATTGATCCTTTTGTGGAGGAGAGATAGTTTCATTGTAAGTGACGAGGTGAGTGGGATGGAAACACGCACAACACCTCTATAATCACCTGACATGCACTCTTGGGATGATACACACACACACACTATGGGGCACCACTCGGCTCACACAATCCACCTGGCCGAGACAGGGAACACACTGATGGAATGAGAGGAAACAGGCTATCAAACTTCCCACTCAACACACACACACACACACACACAAAAACCTCAGCTCAAAAGAGAAAAAATTCTTATGTTTAGATACATTTGAGCTTAGGCCAACATCAATGGGGCAAATAGATCACACAATATGGATGAAATATGCCAGATACAATTACAAATTAGAACAGAGGCTTCGCTCACAGGAGAAACTTACACAGCCAAAACAGCAAAAAAATAGTGAGTAATTGGCAAAATGGACAGTGCCATTGCATCTAGAATAACCCAAAACCCCAGTCTACAATATCAAAGTGCTGAAATTCGACCTCAGCTGAGCAGTTTATGGCCAAAACAGGCTCCAAAAACAGCAAAAACTCAGTTGTGGTTGTGGTTGTTCCACCTCTTCTCTCCATGTTTTTTCTAGTTTTTTCTCAGGTTTTTTAGTGTCCACATTTCACTTTATCCCTTCGGAACCTTTAGCTTTTTGATTGACCTCAAACGGACCTCGAACACGCCAAAAAATGGCCACATAGTGCATTTTTGTCACCCTTCTACATCCATCCGCACACCTAGCACTCAACTTTTCCCAATAATGCATCCCGCAATCACGTGAAGTGGCCCCCATATAGTTCTCTGATGACCTTTTCCATGAATCATCACAAGAAAACACCCAAGTTGTGTTCGTACTTATCCACATGCAAGTCTTGACCCCATTTGACCTCCTGACGCCATTGGATGTCATCTGACGCACCTGCTTACCTCATGGTGTGCGCCCGTTGATAGCTTCCTCGAGAAGTTTTACACGCTACCAACTCCTCATTATTATAGAAAAAACACACTAGTACTGGTGATAATGAAAGTCGATGTACTATGTACACGTTTGTCCTACATGTACACATGTGGGCCCCACGTAACCACCTGGCTTTGGAAAATGGGAAATCCTTTATTAGATGCACCATCCATGTGTATGTGCATATGCACAATCACTTCTTCCAAAAAACTCCTAACATAATTGTGTCCATCCCCTAGCTTGCTAGATCATTCATGATCAGCAGTAGAAAAAAGAGATATGAGACTCACCGCGCCACAGGTCTCCTCATCCCTCATAGACATTACTTGTTCTGCAGACAGCTCATCTTGCTCCACCATCATTAATACAGCATGATATAATTTAATATGAAAACCATTTCCCCTTGACGTATGTAGAATCCCATCCAGGTTAGCCAGCTGATATGTACCATTCGAAAAACACTCCACTACCTTGAAAGGGCCTTCCCACTTAATTTGAAACTTCTTTTGGAATGTCTTTTCCAGATTACTTTATAGAGCAAAACCAAGTCATGTTTCTTGACACCCTTACTTTTGATTTTTTCATTTATCCTTGCTAAAGCCTTATCTTGCATCTGCCCATAATGTTCCTATTTGCTCATTCTATCCAGCTGGACCTCTTGTAATTGTAAGCGCCTGTCTTTGAATGCATCACTAGACTGCCCAAGAAATTTTTCTAACATCTTCACTCCAGGAAACTCTACCTCCACAAGCAATAGTGCTTCCTTTCCATATACATCAAATGAAATGGAGTAAATCCTGTACCTGTCTTTATCGAAGTATGGTAAGCCCATAATGCATTATTCAATTCCAAATCCCAATTCTTTCTTAGGTGCTCTGTCACTTTCAAAAGAATTTGTACCAACTCACCATTGAATCTTTCATTTAAGCCATTACATTGTGGATAATAAGGAGTGGTATGATGGTGCCTAATCTACATATTTGCGCATAAAAAGTCTAATAGTTTAGCTATAAATCCTGGCCCCTTGTCTGAAAGTAGCTCCAGTGGCACCCCAAAGTTGCAACATATTTCATCGTACACAAATTTTTCCACATCCTTTGCAGTGATTTGTTTACTGCTATAGCCTCTGCCCATCTAGAGAGATAGTCCACTGCAGTCAAAATATAGATTTTGCCCCTGACTGTGATAGGTAACGGGCCTATTGCATCAATTCCACACTTTTCAAACACATCAAATGCCATAATGGTTTTTTGTAGCTCTGGCTTCAAAACTCTCTTTCCAAATTCTTGACACCTATTGAAAGACCTACACCAATAGTGAACATCCTTGTGCAAACTAGGCCATACATACCCCTCTTGCAAGATCTTATGCAAGGTGACCTTTAGAGAAAAATGTCTGCCACATGCACCTTCATGATTCTCTTCCAACACAATATAAAGCTCCTCCCTCCAAGGTACACGTCTCAACAGGAGATCAGCCCCTTTCATGTACAAGACATCACCAATCAATTTGTACTTGGATGCTCTATGCACAAAACCATACTTCTTAGACTTGTGAATGTCCTTCGGAATGATTCCTGTTAGCAAAAACTCCTCTTCTTGAGCGAAACTCTCCAGGCCATGATAAAGAGGTAAATTGGTCCTCAAGACAAATAGCTCCCCAATCATGCTTTGAGCTGCTTCATGTGCCTCTCCATTTAGAGCACGTTCAATGTGTTTGATTCTCCATGCTTCAAACTTTTTTAACAGGCGTTTAATTCTGAAACATATTTCCTTCAATGAGGTGTTCTTGCTCTTCCACACACCTAACACTTGCTTCACAACTAACAAGGCATCACCTTTTATGCTCAACCTTCTAATCCCATGCTTCAAACAAATGTGTAATCCGGCTTCCAATGTAGCATATTCAGCCTCGAACCCTCTCTTGCATACTAGCTTCCCCTCTGGATCATAAAGTGCTATATCCCCTGAAGCCGCATCATGGCTCTTTCTGTATGAACCATCAAAGAACAACACATGTGCATTACTGATATGTGGCACTTCTTGAACTACCCTTCTCACCACCTCTTCCTTAACACTAGAATGGTAACAGGACACATTTATGTCCTTGGACACTTTTGTGTCCTGCTAAGTGACCATTTTTCTTGAATTATTTGAAGAGTATGAAAATGAATTTCTAGGTGCTATATATCCACAAAGTTGCCTTATGAGCCTAAAAAAACTTAGCATTTTTTTTGAGTATCGATCTCACCATTAACCTTACTCTTGCATAACATTTTTGAACCTAAACAACGGGTCCTGTTTTTTGCCTTTTTTCAATTTTTGGCAACTATACCACTCTAAACTTCATGTTTGTGAGGTTTAGATGGCTAGAGGATAGGCTTCATAGTTCTCAACATGTTTTGATGCTTGTAGGGAGAGCTAAGTGTTAAAATTGAAAGTTATGACCAATTTAAAAAAATTGCATAATCCTATTTTTTTGGCCAAAATTAGCATTTTTATGATTTTTTTGGTGTCTTTCTTGATATCCAAATTCAATTTTGATTGTGTAAGTGTAATTTATAACATAAAGCTAATCTTCCTTGAGTTTTGGGGGACCTAATATGCTATATAGAATAGTATATGATGATGGTTGAGTTTTTTGATTGCTGAAGAATACGATACATTTTAGAGTAGCAAGTATAACTTTCTCAATATTGCTAGTTTCTTAGGCCAATTGTGTGTATTTTGTAGGTAACAACCATATCTAATCGTAGACTAAAAACTTGGCTAGATATTGAGTAGTTTTTATGGGTTTCTAGAGGTCATAATGCTAAACCCAGTTTTTTCATGTTTGCTGTATTTAGCACTTTATCATTGCCCCCAAGGTTCCACTTGTAAGAGATCCATTATCCTTTTGACATGCTCCATGGCTCCTTTTGAATCCAAAGGCCCAAAGGAAACTAAGAAAACATGTATATAGTATCTGTATTGAGCGTGACTATAGAAACTTTGATGATAGGTCCGAGAGAATGGCAAAAATGCAACTTTTTGTACCTTTTTTTTTTTACCAAAAAAAAATAGTGAGGTAAAAGCAACCATATGTTTTGGTCACCAACCCATTGAAGTTAACGGGGCATTTTATCTCATGTCCTACAAAAATCCCTAGTCTTATTTATATGCAATCAACCGTAAGAAATTGTTGTTTTGGGCAAAATGCATTGGTCCATCAACTTTGGAGGCTTGTAGTGACCAAGGGATGAGAAAAATTACAAGTTTCTCATTTTTTCCATATGTAGTAGTTATTGAACTATAAGCTCATGAAAGGATTTTTCAAAATGAGTGGATCTACTATGGTTTTGGAAGTTTTTCCCAAAACCCTGAAAGGACACTTTTATGTCCTGTTAGGTTACCATTCTAGTGTTAACAAGGAGGGGATTCTCCTTGTAAGTCAACAAACCAGCTAGGGTAGCTCTTGTACTGTCTTCCACTAAAAAAGACAAGACAAACTCTTGCAGCTCAATTACCCATTTCTTGACCACATTTAACATGTTAGTGCCATCAATTAACTGTGGCAAAAAGGCATAACTCATTAAGAAAACAAAAGGTCGTGGTAGCAAGTAATGATGAAATCATCGACAAGCAAATATTACATTGGCCATCACTAGCTCTACTTCTGAGAATTTTCTCTCTGCTACCAACTTCACTCGGCTTGCACAATACACTGGCCTCATATAATGGCTTCCCTTCCCCTTTTTCAATAGCATGGCTCCAATGGCATCATCCCCTACTGATGGATTTACATAAAACACTTGCTCCCAATCAGGAGCCTGCATGGCTAACAACCCCCCTAACACCTCTTTCACCTCTTGAAACACGTCTTCACACTTGTCATCCCATTGCAATGGATCATGCTTTGCCACTTGTTGTAATGGATAAAGGAGTTGTGAAGACAATGAAATAAACCGCGCCATGTACTTCACTTTGTGTATAAAGGTTGCCAATTGCTTTGTACTCTTAGGTGATGGAAGAAGAATAATAGACTTAACCTTGTCTGGATCAGCCTCAATGCCATTTTCTGACACCATGTGGCCCAATAACTTCACCCTTGGCTGTGCTAGATGACATTTCTTTGGATTTAGTTGTCCTCCACATTCATCATATTGAGCCAATACCATCTACAGCTTCTCATGGTGTTTAGTCCTACTGTTGTAGACACAGAAGTCATCCATAAAAGCTTTAACACAACTACCAATGAATGGTGCCAATACCCAATTTGCTCTCTCCTGATAGAAGGATGGTCCATTTGACAACCCAAATGGAAATACCATGTAGCAATAACAACCCCATGTCATAATGAAAGTATTCTTTGTTTTGTCTTTAAGAGAAATCTTTAATTGAAAATAGCCTGAAGAACCATCACACACATTGTACCTCTCATAACCTGCCACTGAATCCAAGATCTGATCAATGAATGGAAGAGGATATGGGTTCTTCTTAGTGGCTGAATTTAAGGGTTTAAAATCTACACAAATCCTCCACTTTCCATCCTTCTTTGGGCTGACTACTACTGGACTCACCCATTCTATAGTCTCCACTGGAACTATGAACCCTGCCTTCAATAACTTGTCCACCTCTGCCCGCAAGGCTTCCATCTGCTCTTGACCCATCCTTCTTAGCCTTTTTCACACTGGCTTAGCACCTTCTTTCAGCTCTATATGCATCTCTTCTCCTTTGAACCCTCTAATCTCTTCATATGAGGTAATGAACAAATCCGAAAACTAGCCAGCATGTGCAAATATATCTCCTTCTTCATAGCTGAGAGGTCTCCACTGATCATTTGTGTCATCAATTCCTACTTGTTTGGCAATTCAACCTTGGTTTGCATCATCCCTTCAATCACTGCATAAGGCCCTTCACTTTCATCTTCAACCTCATTTGCAAATGCAGCTAAACCAGACTCATGAATTTCTTTGTCCATCAGAAGAAATGCAACATCAACATTCTCCTTACTGCTGATAGTACTATCATTGTCCTCGTTAGACACTGTGGAATAGTCTTCATCACTAGACTCATCCTCATATTCATAAAGATCCTCCAATACTTTCCTTGTGTCCATATTATATAGCTTCTTGGCACCTGTCTTTCCATAGAGGCTAATCGTTCCACGTCTCCAATCTTGAACAGCTCCCACTGTACGTAGCCATGGTCTGCCCAATATAATAGGGTATGCTTCCAACCCCACTAGCATCACATGAAAATCAATTACCACTTTTGCATCATACATCTCCACTTCTAATCTCTTTACAACACCCAAACATTTTACTTTCTGATGGTTTGCTAATCTAATCTGAAAGCCTGCAATCCCGGTCACTATAAGACCCATCTTCTCAACGCATGAGTGTGTTAGGACACATATTTGGGCTCCACCATCCACATAACCTAGTTTTTTCTTTTGTGCCACACATCTACTATTGGGCAAATGTATAGTAGCTCATACATCGCCAACACCTTCATTGAACCTCTCTCTGGTTATTTCTCCATTGGGTTAACCATCCTCTTCCACTGTCGCTTTAGCTTAGGCACCATCTCTATAAGCTGCCCAAAAGTAACATCTGCTTTCCTGTTTGTCAGATCCTCCTTCAATTCATAGCTTCATTGCCCATCTCCTAGTGGAAAATATGAAACATGAAACTTGCGATGAGCCTTTCTTTTCCTCTTGGCTTTGACATCCTCCCCTTCATGGCTCTTTCCCTTCTTCTAACTAGCCTTCTTCTAGCTAGGACCTGGGGCATTTCTTCCTTCCTTATCCTGTGTGGTCCTCTTTCCAATAGGCATCACTAATGTATTCTCCAGTTTTGCTACCTTCTCCAAAGTGACCACACTTATCACTTTTGTTTTCCTTTTCCCTCTTGGGTCAATCCACCGGTTACTTCTTCTCCCTTAATTTCAATGCCATAATCATTTGACCTAGTTAGCACTTGTCTTGGCAATGGATACATGTCTTCTCCCATCCTTGGTGGCTTATCACATTGCAGGTTGATGTGGCCCAACTCTCCGCAATTATAACACGTGGGCATCTGCCTCCAGACTCTACCATTGCTTTGTCCAACACCATTCTTGGGTCTTTCTTTACCTCCTGGATGATTTTCAAACCTCCCCCGACCTCAATTATTTCCCACATTACCTAGTATGTTTAGGCTGAGATTCTTCATAAATCTACCACTTGCTTCATGTCTTGCCTTATCCCATCATCTTGTACTACTGTAGTGACCACTGCTGGCATAACGTGAGGAGTAACAGAAAACACTGGTTCATGATGAACCCCTGGCATGCAACCTTGCAAAGAATCCATAGGCTGAAACTCAGACCTCCTGGGCAAAGACTCTACTCCTAGCTGACTCGTTCTTCTCAGCTTCCACTCTTTGTTCCTCGCTACATCTAGTGCATCTTCATATGTCCTAGGTTTCTTTAGCTCCACTCTCCAACGTATATTCTTCAAAAGACCAGCCAGGAACCTGTCCTTCTTCATCATGTCAGGTGGGGGTACCTGTGGTGCTAAGGCCTTGCGCATCCGCTCCCATGCCAGTGAAAACTTACGTATGTATGCATCTACTGGCTCACTTACCTTTGCACCAAACCCTGTACTTCTTGCCACACTTTGTCAGGATCCTCTGTCTTCACAAACTCCACTTCCAATCCATGCCTTAGATTGTCCCAACTTAATCTCACAGGTGGATCAGCCACATGCAACTCCTCTTAAAATGCTTTGGACCAAACTTGTGCATCACTCTTCAAACAAATCTAGAGAAGACTCGTAACATCTACACAAGATCATGAATTTGATTGCTAATGCAGGCAACCTCCATCTGTTCCAAAAAGTGTTCCACATCTTCATCACTTCTTCCATGAAATTTTGGATAAGAGAAATCCATGGCTACCCAAGTTTTGATGCTTTGAGAACCCCTTCTAACACAGGTGTAAGAACCCAAAACTTTTTACTGACTCAATCCCCAGAAACTTCAATGGTGCGCTCGTCTTTAGATAAGAACGAAGACATGCATATCAAATGAGTTTTCATAGTTAATCATAGGAATTACAATAGGCAAAGGGGATTCTAGTATCTCTTTTAATGTTCTTGGCCTGAACATAAAGACTATGTGGTGCTAGAAAAAAATCTTTCTGGACACATGAACATTTATCTCGATTCTTTGTGTTAAATAAAAAGGAGTGAATTGAGGTCCGTTTTGATCATCCATTAAAGCCAACCATGCAGCTCCCAAGAAGGCACACCTGACTCTGATTTTGCCATAATTTCAGCAGCATAACAACATAAATGGCTCAAAAGACCAAAAGACCAGCCATCACCACTTGGAAAAAATTTGGAGAGTTTTCCCAGAAGTAGAGCAGTAAGAACCCAAAATATAGACTGTATAAGTATGCATAACCTACCAACAATAGAACCCGAGCATCAAGTAGGAATCACTAGTACATAGCCTACAGCGAGGTCACAAAAAGGGTACTCCAGCACCTATATCACCGAAAGGATCTCACATTTGAGAATCCCCCAGCTCAATAAAACCTCACGCTATCGACCCTCTCACGAAAGCTTATGCAAATCTTGTATATTCAAGTCTCAAAAATGACTATCTTCCAGACCAAGTCTCAGAAATGGTTGGGACTGCCAAATAAAACCATGTATGGCTCCAGAAAAGTATACAATGGCAGTATCCACAATTAACGTACAATACAAGACAATGCACTCAAGTAGGCACCAAATGATGCATACCCACAGCAACTGCAAGTGACTTTCACTTGCCAGTATATCACTCTACTCCAGCTACATGTACCTATGTGAATCACCTGTACCTGTAACATGTAACTTGTAGCCTGTAATCTGTGATTTGCAACCCTCCGTGGGGCTCCAAAATTCTGTGATCGGTGATCACCCAACACACACTCTTGGAATGATACACACACACACACACACACACACACACACACTATGGGGCACCACTCGGCTTACACAATCCACCTGACCAAGACAGGGAACACACCGATTGAGTGAGAGGAGAGAGACTATCCAATTGCCCACTCAACACACACACTTAAAAAAATCATCACAAAAGAGGAATATTTCTGATGTTTAGATACAATTGATCTTGGGCCAACACCAATTGGGAAAATAGCTCACACAATATGGATGAAATATACCAGATACAATTACAAATTAGAACTGAGGCTTCGCTCACAGGAGAAACTTACACAGCCAAAATGGCAGAAAAACAGTGAGGAAGTTAGCAAAATGGACAACAACATTGCGTCTGAAACGGCCCAGAATCCCAATCTACAATATCAAAGTGCTCAAATCCGACCTCAAATGAGCAGCTTATGGCCAAAATATGATCCAAAAATAGCAAAAACTCAGTTGCAGCTGTTCCTCCTCTTCTCTCCAAGTTTTTTTTTTCTTAGGTTTGTTAGTGTCCACGCTTCACTTTATCCCTTGGGCACCTTTGTCCTTTTGATTGACCTCAAACGGACACTGAACATGACAAAAAATGGCCACATATTGTATTTTTTGTCACGCTTCTACATCCATCCGTACACCTGGCACTCTACTTTTTCAATAATGCATCCCGCAATCACGTGAAGTGGCCCGCAAATATAGTTCTCATGATGATATTTTCCATGATTCATCACAAGAAAACACCCACGTTGTGTCTGTACTTATCCACATGCAAGTCTTCACCCATTCGACCTGCTGATGCCATTGGATGTCATATGACGCACTTGTTTACCTCATGGCATGCGCCCGCTGATAGCTTCCTCAAGAAGTTTTACGTGCTACCAACTCCTCTATATTATAGAAAAAACACACTGGTACTGGTGATAAGAAAAATCGATGTACTATGTACACGTTGTCCTACCTGTACATATGTGGGCCCCACGTAACCACCTCGATCTGGAAAATGGACAATCCTTTATTTGATGCATCATGCATGTGTATGTACATATGTGCAATCACTTTTTCCAAAAAACTCCTAACAACGAGATCTTCAGAAGTAGAGAAAATATTATCAACAATATCATCATCATGAACATGACATGAACCATGTTCAAAATCAATAGGCAGATCAACAATATTATCATCATAAACATCACCCATGTTCAAAATCAATAGGCAAATCAACAAAAATGTCAATATCATCATTAGTAATATTCGGAATAGATGGTTGTGAAGAGAAAAGTTTCTCAATAGTAAAAGTTTCATCATCAAAAATAAATGAAATAGCTTGAAGCAATGCTTTACTATCATCAGCATCATCCATGGACCAGAGCCTCCCATAAGCTGTTCGTTAAAATTAGCATCACGATTCATGATTACTTTCTTGGATGAAGGATCGTAGAATTTGTAGCCTTTGTAAGTGTCATAATATCCAATAAGAATAACTTTAAGACCAGGAGCATCAAGATTTGTTCATGTTTCTTTGGGAACACGAATGTAAGCAATACATCCAAAGGTTCAAAAATGAGATACATAAGGAATGTCACATGTCCATGTTGTGATGGGTATCTTACGAGAGGTGCACTAGTATTCTGAATAAATAATGTTGTCAAAGTAGCTTCGACCCAAAAAACACGAGATAATCCAGAATGAATCAATGAGAACGATCATGTGAAGATTTAACTCATAGTGATGAAACAGATTATGTGTGTGCGGTTTACTCGTAAGATTCATAATCTCTCAAATTTTTATTTATGGGCATTGATTCTTGTTAGCCATGATTATTGTGTGTTAAAAAGAGTATGATTAGTATTTTGTGTAATGGTTATTGCTAATCGATGTGGTGAATCATTGATTTCATTTATTTGTTGATTTGTATTTTGATACCCTCAACTTTGTTTCAATTTTTGAGGGTCTTCTGCTCAAAATTTGAAGAAACATAATATTCTTTTTGTCCAACACTCGTTCATCTACTCATTCTCTTTGAAATGATTCCGGGTTTGCAGCAAACGGAGTTCGTAGTAGAAAGTTATGTTATTTTACTATAATTGAGCTTGACGCAAGTTTCGTCTTCATGGAGCATCCGTGATCATTTTAATATTTTTAGCAGCAACTTTTTCTCAAATTTATCGCTCAACTATTCATATTGTGTCGTCAATCTTGCATCTCACATCACTCTATTTTTGTCAGTTTTGCGTCTCACGTCACCCTATTTTGAGGACTCTTTTATTATTGACGTCTCCTTTGCCTATTTTTTTGGGTGCAGTCTCTTGACATCTTTGAATTTTTGAAGATTGGACAAGCACGACTGTGATTTTAATCTTTCATCGTTAGTCGTGGACTTCACCATATATGGTGTGCAGATTCTATGATCTTATCTTATACGTCTTCTCACAATCAGATATGGCTATGACTATTCTCGTCAATGGTTTTCCTTCTTGACAACGTTATGTTCCTCCTTTTCAAAGCCAAGGATTTCCTGGTTGAAAAGGAAAGATGCTCTTAATTTTTGAAGACGATGAACTCTCTGATATTGTTCTTAGAAATCATGTATGTTTGTCTCAGCCTATTGATCCAGATCATGATAACGCTCTTTTCACTAAAGGACCTGTATTTGAAGAGTAGCATCTTCCATATACGGGTTGGCAGCGACGTGATAAAGCATCTTATTGGTACATTATTTTTGCTCTTATTGATTCTCTTTTGCTTGATGTGTATGAACTTCCTACTTCCCATGATGTATGGAAGTACCTTATTGCAAACTTTCCGAAGAAATCTATCACAAAAATACTTTACTTGAGAGCTTGCTACTACCGGTGATCATGTCCCCCAAAAATAGTTGATTACACTTCTCCTTGATACGATGAAGAACTCTTCCTAGGATACCATTCTTACCATTCTTTCTAACAAGGATGGTCGTGATTTCGACCAAATCTGCATATCTTTAATTGAATACTCTCAATATCAAGAACGAAGTAATTCTAGTCATTATGCAGCTATGATCTCACAAGAGGAGATTGAGTCACAATAGATGGAATGTTGTTTTTATGCTCGAAGGCATCCATTTCAATGAGGAAACCGCAGAGGTGGTCATCACAGTAATATTTTCTCTTGTCTCAAATTTCCTAGCAAGTATTGCTCTTACTGCAATAGAAATGGCCATTCTAAAGATGATTGTTGGGCACGTTAGTATGATTGATCCAGACATAATACTTTATGTACGTGATGGTTCACTTCACTTTTGATTATCGATTCTGGTGCTACAAAAAATATGACATATCAATCTAATTGACTCCATAACTATCATACACTACCAGTTCAATGTGTTATTTATCTTGCGGATGATGTGACTTGTCAAGTAAAGGGTATTGGAGATTTATATCTTGATACCTTATCTTCTTCCACTCAAGTTTTGTGAGGGGTACTACATGTTCCAGATCTTCAACGTAATCTTCTTTCCATTTCTAGACTTGTTAATCTTGGTCTTTTTGTTGGATTTCATCATACCAAATGCCGCATTGAGAAAGATGGACAGACTATAGCCACTGCTTCTTAAAAAGGTAATATGTTTGAACTCTCACTCTCTCTTTCTCTCTACATCTCAAAAATTTATAATTGCTAATCTTGTGCTAAAGTATATGCTAAGCGTGTATGTTAGCACCAAGAAATTCAATTGGAAAGGTTAACTCTCTAGTTGGAGTTGTCTTACCATAAGTCAAAGTATGTTATGAGTCTAAATCTAGCTTCTTCATGTTGAAATCGGCTCTCAACCTTGAACATCAGTTATGGTGGGGTTGTCTACTGATGAAGAATGATAACAACTTACAAGTCAAGATCTTATCCTTTGTTGATGGATTATGCTAGCCAGCTACTTTCATGGAAAGTAAGAAGAGGTATATTTTTTATACACTTAGTTGTAATAACTCGTTTAGCATACTTAATTGAGTTCTAAATGGAGTCTATACGCTAGATTGGCCAGTTATATAAGACGGTTGCAAAGGGACAACAATGTGGAAAATCAAGATGCTTGTCTTGATTTCATTGAGCCTCCTACTTAACCATATTTCGATCAAATGGATAGCTAGAGCAATGAAGAATGCCACTGAAAACATTAGTGTTCTTCTGTAGATAGCACCACTTTTGTTTTTGAGGACAAAAAACGCTTCTTCAAGGGGGAGTAATGTCAGGACAATGGCCAAAGGGATCGGATCAACTCAGTACGGCTAGGATCTAAGGGGAAGGACATATGGTTAAGCGGTTCTACTTGCAAGAGCCAAGGGATATAAGTAGGGAGGTTGGGAGGAGATCAGTATGCCGATCCACCCAAGATCTCACATCTATTACCTTATCTGTATTACTTAAACTTATCACTATTTAATGAGGGACTATCCTTAATCATCCGAATATTTTGAAGGATTACAAGAAATATGCTCACCAAAAAGGAAATAAATAGTAAAATTAAATCAACCAAAATAAAATTGTATGATTGTACTTACCTTTTGATTGTCAACTATCACTCTAATACCACTGCAACAGGCAGTAGTGCAAAGGGCCCTGCAAAATACTAAAAATAACATGCTACACACCATAAAATGACAGATTTGCATACATGGAAAATCCCACAAGCACATAAAAAACACAATACACAATCTGATAGTGAGAGAGAGTGAAAGTGGAAGTGCAAGTGCGTCTCCTAGAGTGGAGTGCTACACAAGCACAAAGAGAGAGGAGTGGTGAGGAAAGAGAAGAAAGACATTGGCAGTGGGTGCAATCTCCCACAGTGCAAGTGAGAAATTTCCTCTTGCACGTATTTATTTATAGATTTCTAGAATGGTCAAAATGAATACAGACTGTCCACTTGAACAGAAAGTGACCATAACTCATAATGAGATCTTTAGTATTTGTGAAATGAATTCCTCTTAGATGTATTTGTGGTGAGTATTCTTAACTTCCATGCCAAAAATATGACAAAGCAATTTCCATCCTTTAGAGAAATCCTTGATCAAACTGAATTGAGATTTATAGAGACTGGGGGGATATCATAAAGACCTTTCATGATAAATTCTCTAAAGAGGACATGTCTGACAAAATGAGGCTCTATGGTGACCACATGGTTACCAAAGGGTTCAAAATTTACAAGAAATCTTGTGAAAATTTTATGGGTAAGGCAACCACATCCTTCATTGTGATCACAAGGTTCAAAAAAAACAGAAGCCAATTTGTAAAGTGTCCGTCTAAGGTTTCTTGTATACCTCCAACCAAAACAAATGCTTAATTTAGACAATTTTTTGTTTATATGGAATTCATTAATCATCTTTTGAAAAAGTATTTTTGGTTCAATAATTTTTTTTTAAAAATGAATAAATTGTCCTTTGGGTATATTCTTACAATCAAAATGAAACAGACCATTACTTACTTACAATCCAAATGAAACAGACCATTACTTTTTATCTTGAAGTTCCCCATTAAGTAAGGGATGGAAATTTATGTGGGTTCTTCCATTCCAACTTCTTGTGTATATGAACTTACTACTTGACAAATTTCATTTCCATTCATGTTGATTGGTGTGAACTCAAGGGGTTCTAGTCTTTCCCTAGCGGCCATTCTAATAATAGTCTTTACAAATAAAGACTATTGTTTGGGCGGATTTAACTAGACAATGAAACAAACCATTACTTTTTATGGTAAGTGAGCGTACCAGTTCATCTGATGTATTATACTCCAAATTCTTTGGAGTGTCTCCATAATCCTCAGATCCTTTGAGTTGTCTTGGTTTCTTGCTGGTTGAAGCCATACTGCTTGGCGTACGTGTGATCTTCTTTAATTTCTCTTTGCCTTGCTGGTTTGAGAAGTGTTTCAATGGTTTTGGAGATGGGGGTGTTGTGAAACTTTTGCAGTAGTGGGGCATTGGGTGTATACGACACTAAACATTTAGCAGCTTCTAGCATATGCTCATGAAATTGATAGTATACTATTATCTCATGGCGTAAATCCATAGGGAAAGAGGCTACCCATGCAATAAAAGCATAGACTTGTGTTGGTCCAAATGAGAATTGAAAAAACCTCAGTAGGTTCTAAAATACATACCAAAGGAGTTAGTCAAACCATATAATCGATGACTAAGAACTTGCCTTTGGGTCCGCTCTTTTGCGTTGGCACTTAAGGAAGGGCATGTAGGAGTTCCAACAATTCTACAAAGCCTTTTGTGATCCTTTTCTTACTCCATAAGAGAGATCCCTTTTGTGCGAGCAATGATAGAAAAGCTTGAATATTTCTTACTATCCACATTCGATAGCTTGATTTATTTAATCTCAAACAAAACATCTTGTGACAAAAGATGTTTAGAATGTAGTGTTAGAGTTTCACATTGCTCCACAATTTCATTGGGAATGCTGCAAAGGATAGCTAAAGATGAAATTGTGAATGCTTTAGTACCTCATATTTTCATTATTTGTGTTCAAGTTGAATTGCATCCAATTCAACTTGTCCAGTGGGTAATAAAGGAATCACCTCTGAACATGTTTTGGATACAAATTTTTTAGGGGACGGTTTACTAGAATCTTCCAAGAGGTTCAAGGCTTCTTTCTAATCTTCTTCTAGGAGACCAAAATCTAGAAGTGGGTTTACCACCCTTTTTGGGTGTTCAATTTTGATGTCGACAATCGGGATATCATTGATGAATAACTAGGAATTTACACTTTCAAATCAAAAACTAAGCATAGGGGCATCATTGCTAAGCATTTAGATGCATTCTGGATTGAAAACGACTAGGTCAAAAATCCACTGCTGTTAATAATGGCGATTTTGTCATCTGACCTAAAGTGGGATTTGAGACCATCATCATGTGTGCTTAGGTCTTATAAACATGTCCTAGAAGTTTTGTTATGTTTGGATGTCATTTGATGATGCAACAATGTGATTTGTTTCCCGATGAGCGATTGTCTTTTAGTGATTTCTGTCACTTGAGTGTAGCATGAGTTAGATGCGAGTTGTTAGTTGTTTTCCAAGAGATTGACACCCTCTTGTAGCCTCTATACACTAGTCGAGTCCGCTTCATCCCATGGATTGACAATTTAATCGTGGTTCTTGTTAATACTGCAATAAGATAGGATAGTGAGGTTAGACACGCGTCCCACATTTGGCGCCATTGCCGGAGATCGAAGAGACCTAAACTAGGGAAAACACGAGCGTCTTATGAAGATATCCTTTAACTTCCTCTAGGATCTCTTAGAGTTCAAAACTTTCTTTTAGAAACCGCATAGCCTAAGATTGTCGTCTTTTGCTGTGTAGAGGTAGCTTGGAAGTACTCGTACTTGCTGAGTGCCTTTAAAATTGTAGGATTGTAGAAATAGATTAGGATTTTGAGGTGATTGATAGACGAGACAAGTCTTAAGATCAATGCTGAAAAAACCATAAAAGACAAGAAAATGAGTATTAGTGGATACTTTCCATAACCCCATTGCGTGAGAATCTAGGAGTACGGTAAGTAGGATTCGAAGTGGATTTCAAAACATTGCTCTCTCTAAAAAAATCATTGTGAGTTGTGTTAAGTATGGAGCCTGATTTACCCTTGTAATTTTCTGTGGTAAAAGCGCACATTTGTAAGGCCCCCATTATGAGGAGAAGCTATCGTGCGTGAAGGAAAATCACTCACCGGAAACCAAAATTTTCACGAACAAGAATCAGGGGCAACTTTAAAGGCCTCGGGGGCGGAGGCCCCCGAGAATTTTTATTTTCGTCGGAATATTATGGCCGGACGGCGGCCGGAAAGTGGTCGGAAAACAACCGGTCGGTTGGCCGATGGCCGGTAGTCAATGGCCGATGGCCGGTGGTTGGAAGTCAATGGCCGGTGGCCGGTGGTCGGAAGTCAATGGCCGGTGGCCGAATTCAAAAGCGGACTTGTCTTCTCAAGGGCGGCCACACATGGGCGGATTGGAGGGTCCGATTTGGACTTATTCGCACAAGGGCGGCTACACATGGCTGTCTCTCATAAGAGAGGGCAGCCCTTTTGGCCTATAAAAGGAGGCCATTTCAACACACATTTCATAGTGTGTGAAGTTGATGCAACAAGGTGAGTGTGAGGTGGTGAGAGTGAAGCAAGGCGGGAGCTCCATTAAGGGTATAATCCCTTTGTAAACTACTTCTTGTTTTGAAGTACTAAAGCCATTGAGTGGCTGCTTTCTCGTGGACGTAGCCCACATTGGGTGAACCACGTATATCGTGTGTACTCTCTCTCTCTCTCTCTCTCTCTACTCTATAATCTCGTGTATGTAAATTTGTCTCTCTCCATTAAGTAATCTACTCAATTATCTATTTAGCTACGTCTTATTTCCTAACAACTGGTATCAGAGCAAGGTTTGCTCGTAGCTAAATTATCTCAAGGAAAAGATTTCCTTGAATTGAGTGGGAGTTATGGCGGAGGAAGGGAAGCTCAAGATCCTCTATTTGCCACTAGGTGGTCTTGCGAAGAAGCCCGCAACAATGGCAGATGAAGCATGGATTGTCCTTGATCGAAAGGCACTGGGAAAAATCCGGTTAAGCTTGGCGTCAACGGTGGCCTTCAATGTTTTGGAGATGAAGACCACGGAGGACTTGATGAAGTCACTTGACGACTTCTACGAGAAACCATCGGCATCCAATAAGGTATTTCTTATGAAGCGCTTGTTCAATCTAAAGATGGCAGAGAATGGTTCAGTTGCAGAACACCTAAATGACTTTAACACAAACATAAGTCAACTTCGATCAGTGAAAATCAATTTCGATGACGAACTGCGAGCTCTCCTTATACTATCATCTCTACTGGATAGTTGGGACAGCCTTGTGATGGCTGTAAGTAATTCTATCTCTGGCACAAATACTCTTAAGTTTGATGATGTTGTGGGTGTTCTCCTAAGCGAGGAAATGCAAAGGAGAAGCACAGGAGAATCATCAAGTGCTGCACTATCAGTGGAAACAAGAGGAAGGCTTAAGGAGAGGTTCAAAAACCAAAAGGGTCGTGATCTCTCAAGGCGGAGCAAGTCACGCACAAAGTCAGTTCTTGAATGTTGGAACTGCGGCAAGAAGGGCCACGTCAAGAAGGATTGTTGGTCCAAGAAGAAGAAGGAGACAGAGTCTCAAGACAACAAGCCAACATCGGAGGCCAATGTGGCAGGTAAAGTAGAGCAAGATGCTCTAATTCTCTCATTAGACAATGTGTCTAATTCCTGGATAGTAGATTCCGGGGCTTCATTCCATGCGACACCACACAAGCAACATTTCCAAGACTACACCAAAGGTAATTTTGGGTATGTATACTTGGGAGATGATGAAGCTTGTGAGATTGTCGGCAAAGGTACAGTTTCTGTCAAAACTGCTAACGAAAATGAATGGAAGCTTAAAGATGTTAGGCATGTTCCTTCTCTTCGCAAAAATTTGATCTCTACAGGACAATTGGACGATGAAGGTCACAACATTGCATTCGAAAACAAACGGTGGAAGATCTCAAAGGGATCTTTGGTGGTTGCCAAGGGTGAAAAAGTCGGTACACTTTACTTGTGTACTGTTAGCACGCAACCTTCAGCTTGTGCAGCAACTACAGAAGTTGACAGTGCGGTGTGGCACTACCGACTTGGGCATATGAGTGCCAAAGGAATGCAAATCCTTCAAACAAAGAAGCTTCTACCAGGTTTGAAAGAAGTGGACTTAGAGTTCTGTGAAGATTGTGTTTATGGTAACAAAAGAGGGTAAAATTTCAAAAATCAAGAAATGAAAGAAAAAATAAAAAACTTGAGTTGGTTCATTCTGATGTTTGGGGTCCTGCAAGTACACCATCACTTGGTGGCTCATTGTACTATGTAACATTCATAGACGATGCGACTAGAAAAACATGGATTTATGTCATGAAGAATAAATCCGATGTATTTTCCATATTTCAAAGGTGAAAATCCCTTGTGGAGAATGAAACAGGTACCAAGGTTAAATGCCTCAGATCCGACAATGGAGGCGAATATTGCAGCCAACCTTTTGAAAGCTTTTGTGCTAGCAATGGCATTCGTAGGCAAAGGACAACCCCAAGGACACCTCAACAAAATGGGATTTCGGAAAGGATGAACAGGACAATCATGGAACGAGCACGAAGCATGCGGCTACATGCAGGCCTACCGCTTGAGCTTTGGGCGAAAGCTGTAAGTACGTCTGTGTACTTAATCAATCGGTCACCCTCAACGGCATCGGATGGGGGAGTTCCAGAAGAGGCATGGACAGGTAAACCGGTGAATTATGCATTTCTCAAAGTGTTTGGGTGTGAGGCTTTCATGCACATAGATAGAAGCCTAAGATCAAAGTTAGATGCAAAGTCCAAAAAGTGTTTCTTCATTGGCTATGGAGAAGGAGACTTTGGGTATCGCCTATGGAATCTTGAAGATGGTAAAATCTTAAGGAGTAGGGATGTAATTTTTAACGAACAAAATATGTACAAAGATTACTTGGAAAGAAAACAAACAAAAGAAACAGGTGATGAGTACATGGAGCTTGAGGACGGTGAAGACTCAAGGACTGCAAACGGTGACAATGTGCAACAACGTCAACCAAATGAGGAGCCTCAACCTATTCCCCGAAAATCTACAAGAGCAAGTAGACCTCCAGAAAGGTTTGTTCCTTCCTTCAACCATCTCTTGATCTCAGATTCTGGAGAGCCCGAATCATATGAAGAAGCTATGCAACATGAATCCAAAGAAGAATGGACGAAGAGCATGCAAGTGGAGATGGACTCACTACATCGCAACCAAACATGGGAGTTGGTTGAGTTGCCTAAAGGTAAGCGGGCACTTCAAAACAAATGGGTGTACAAGCTAAAGGAAGAAGAAGGTGGGAAGAAAAGGTACAAGTCTAGGCTTGTGGTAAAAGGTTTTTCTCAAAAGAAAGGTATTGACTTCGATGAAATATTTTCTCCTGTTGTAAAAATGAACTCAATTAGGCTTGTCTTAAGCCTTGTGGATGCTCATGATCTAAATCTCGAGCAAATGGATGTAAATACGGCATTCCCTCACGGTGACTTAGAGGAGGAAATCTACATGCTTCAACCAAAGGGGTATGAAGTAAAAGGTAAGGAGAAAATGGTTTGCAGATTAAAGAAGAGCTTGTATGGTTTAAAGCAAGCATCAAGACAATGGTACTTGAAGTTTGATCGATGGATGTTGGATCATGGATTCACAAGATGCAACTCAGATCATTGCGTCTACACGGAGAATTTGGGAGATGGGAAATTCATCATCCTAATGTTGTATGTTGATGACATGTTGATTGCAAGTGCTAACATTCAGGACATCAAAGACCTAAAAGAGGAGCGGGGCAAATCTTTTTCAATGAAAGATTTAGGTGCTGCAAAGAGGATACTTGGTATGAAAATATCAAGGGATAGGACGAAGAAGACAATAAAGCTATCTCAAGAAGATTACATCAAGAAGGTACTAGAAAGGTTTGCAATCCAAAATGCAAAACCAGTTTCTACACCTTTGGCTGGTCATTTTAAACTAACGAAGGATATGTGTCCAAAGACACAAGATGAGATAGCCTATATGTCTAAAGTTCCATATGCTGCAGCGGTAGGTTCTCTAATGTATGCTAAGGTCTGGACAAGGCCAGACATTGCACATGCAGTGGGAGTTGTGAGTAGGTTCATGGACAACCCAGGTAAAGAGCACTGGCAAGCTGTGAAGTGGATACTTAGGTATCTAAAAGGGACAACAACAAATGCTTTGTATTTTGGAGGAACTAATATTTTTCTAGAAGGGTATGCTGATGCAGATATGGTAGGTGACAAAGATACTCGAAGGAGCACTACTGGCTATGTGTTCATGGTTGGAGGCACAGTAGTAAGCTGGGCTTCAAAGCTGCAGAAAGTGGTTTCACTTTCTACCACGGAAGCAGAGTATGTAGCAATGATGGAGGCAAGCAAAGAAATTCTGTGGCTTCACAGATTCTTAGAAGAGCTTGGATTCAAACAAGACAATTGTGTCTTGTACAGTGATAGCCAAAGCGCTATCCATCTTGCGAAGAACTCAGCCTTTCATTCAAGGACAAAGCACATTGAGGTGAGATATCACTTCATACGCACTCTTTTGGAAGAGGGACAACTAAAGCTAGGAAAGGTGCATACAAGTGAAAATCCGGCAGACATGTTTACAAAGGTGGTCAACAAGGAGAAGTTGAGCTTTTGCTCATCTTCAATCGGCATTCAAGGATAAGAAGCCAGAATGGAAAGCAGTCACAGGTTTGGTTTGGAGATCAGTCTCCAAGTGGGAGATTGTTAAGTATGGAGCCTGATTTACCCTTGTAATTTTCTGTGGTAAAAGCGCACATTTGTAAGGCCCCCATTATGAGGAGAAGCCATCGTGCGTGAAGGAAAATCACTCACCGGAAACCAAAATTTTCACGGACAAGAATCAGGGGCAACTTTAAAGGCCTCGGGGGCGGAGGCCCCCGAGACTTTTTTTTTCGCCAGAATATTATGGCCGGACGGCGGCCGGAAAGTGGTCGGAAAACAACCGGTCGGTTGGCCGGTGGCCGGTAGTCAATGGCCGATGGCCGGTGGTTGGAAGTCAATGGCCGGTGGCCGGTTCAATGGCCGGTGGCCAATGGCCAAATTCAATGGCCGGTGGCCGAATTCAAAAGCGGACTTGTCTTCTCAAGGGCAGCCACACATGGGCGGATTGGAGGGTCCGATTTGGACTTATTCGCACAAGGGCGGCTACACATGGCTGTCTCTCATAAGAGAGGGCAGCCCATTTGGCCTATAAAAGGAGGCCATTTCTACACACATTTCATAGTGTGTGAAGTTGATGCAACAAGGTGAGTGTGAGGTGGTGAGAGTGAAGCAAGGCGGGAGCTCCATTAAGGGTATAATCCCTTTGTAAACTACTTCTTGTTTTGAAGTACTAAAGCCATTGAGTGGCTGCTTTCCCGTGGACGTAGCCCACATTGGGTGAACCACGTATATCGTGTGTACTCTCTCTCTCTCTCTCTACTCTATAATCTCGTGTATGTAAATCTGTCTCTCTCCATTAAGTAATCTACTCAATTATCTATTTAGCTACGTCTTATTTCCTAACAAGTTGTTATTGGAAGTTACAACATTTCAGGTCTACGGCTAGAAATAGCACAAAAAGACTCCAAACCACACAATCCGATTGGAGAGTAAGCTTAAAAGTTGTCTGAACCAGTGGGTAAGCTCAAGCACACTTCGAGGTAAAAATTTCAAGAGTTGGCCAAAACTCAGATTATTTACTTTTTCTTGATATTTAAAGCCAAATTAAGTTTTGACTTGATTTATAGGCTTAGAATAGCTCATAAAAAGACTATCCATTGAAAGTTTGCAAAAATTGGTTCATTTCAAGCCTAAAGTTAATAATCACAATTATTAACTTTCAGCTCAAATTTGACCAAGGTTCATATCATTGACTTATTGCATGTATACAAACAACTTTTGTAAAAACATAAAAGCTTTGGATCAGCAAACTGACAAAAAACTGGGTAAAAATTAAAGTTTATACTGACTTTCTGAATCTTGAGTGTATTGGAAAAAAAATTGTCCAAACTTGTTGAAATTTGATTCATAGGCTTATATTGATGTGATAAACATGTGTACATGCTCAGTTGACCAAAAAGACGCAAAAAGTTGCCAGTTGTAAATAATCGTGATTATTTATATATGTCCCATTTTTTAACTTTTTTGACCAAGTTGGCACACCACTAGTTTTACCATGTTGTAATAAGCTCACAAACCAAATTTGGTAAGATTTGGATCATTGGATTGAAAATTATAACCAAATTTACAAAGTTAGTTTGCGGATAGAAAATTGATGACCATTTGACCAAAACTTGTCCAAACTTGATGAAACTTGGCTAGAGACCTTAACTTGAGGTGCTTAATAGATCTGTGTCAAAATTGGGATAAAAATTTATAAAAATATAGTTGGGGAAATAATCGTAATTATTTACATCTGCTTTAAAAATTGACAAATTTGTAAATTTGAGTATACCACATGGTCAAGCATATCAAGTAGACCCCACGAATCAATTTTGATGAAATTTGGATCACAAAAATGAGACTTAAGCCAAATTCTTAAAATCGGAGTCTACGGACACAAAACAGTTGATAAACTTGAATACATTTCGTCCAAACTTGTTGAAACTTGTCTGGGGACCTTAGCAAGTTGTATACTTGCCAAACCAAGCCAAAAAGTGCAAATTATTGCAATTATTTACTTTTGCTAGTTTTTTACACTTTTTGGCTTGGTTTGGCAAGTATACAACTCGTGATTATTTAACAGGTTGTATAAGTGCCAAACCAAGCCAAAAAATTACAATTATTTACTTTTTCTAGTTTTTTGCACTTTTTGGCTTGGTTTGGCAAGTATACGACTCGCGATTATTTAACACGTTGTATACTTGCCAAACCAAGCCAAAAAGTTCAAAAAACTAGCAAAAGTAAATAATCATGATTATCATTTATCAGTTTTGACTTTTGAACTTGTACAGTGTTAGATCAACATAATACAAAGCCACCGGGCAATTTTGGATTCAATCCAATCCAAATTGGTACATGTTTACTCAGTTTCCAAGTTGTAGATTAATCCTTTGATTTTTTGCCAAAGTCGAATCTGAAAGTCATTTGCTGACTCCCATAGCTTGATTTGAAGTGATACACATGCCAATCACGATAGTTAGCAGAAACTCTACTATCTTTATAGAAGAATAGCTAACTTGATCAAATTTGTACTGGAATCAGGTTGCATACGAGGAATTGGTAGCTTGATAGAAAGTTGCAATCAAATCAAGTGGAAATTGACAACAAGTCAATCCAAAGGTAAGTACTCTATCTAGGGCTTCATAAGTCTATATGAACCTTAGATCTAGTCGTGTACTAGAAAATCATGGCATACTCGAAGAAACTTCCAGTAGAGTATCCACCAAAGAAAGCATGAATCAAGGCAATTCCTTGCACACTATTCTTGAAGAAGTCTCAAACACTTTTTTAGATTCAACATCGGAAATCTCTTCTTACTCGACTCACTCGAAAACCGGAACGATAATGCGCTATAAGCATATTCTCTCATTTTATAAGACTAATCACTATGGTATTGAGTTCAAAGAAGAGATTAGGGAAAACAAACAGAGAAAAATGTACATGGACAAAAACGGAACTCAATATGTACAAGTCGAAAACCCTGACGTGATAGACAAATGGGGGTTAGAAGTAAACACCGTAATCCCAAATATGTCAGCAAAAGAAGGACCACCAACTTTAGAATTCGAGGGATACGATCAAGTAGATTTGAAGCCTTTGAAACGGCTTAGTACGGATAATCCTAGGATCGGAGTCTATTGTTGGGAGGATAGAAACATAAAAAGATCTTATGTGGACTTCGCATGCCAAATAATGACAACTAGCGGTCATGAAGATCATCTATCTCTTCATGATCAAAGATAAGGGATCGGCAGACCTACCAACCTACCTGTTTAGGGATTGTTATAACAGCAACTTTGTTATGATGACTCCTGAGGAGGTAGAACAAACCAAATACCAAGCGTATTCCATAAGGGATTGGATATTGGAACAAGGACCAGAAACAATTTCAAGAGATGAAAACCGTGAGAGATCATCTGAGAATAATTTTAAGAAACCAGAAACCACCTCATCACGAAGAAAATCGGGTGACACTAAGGCCAATCCAAGGCTACATGAGTCACTATTTCCAACAGACTATTTTGAAGGACTCGGAATAGGACCAACTTCCAGGAGATCGGGAGTTGAACCAAACAGACACGTCACACCAGCTGATTTTTAGAAATGGGTCAGAAAATACAGTGTATCAAGGGATCCATACGACCACTTAGCAAGCTTGAAGCACGTGCTAAGAGCAGAACGTATATTCGATACCCATACTCAATTTGAGGGGTTTGGGATGACATTAGAAGGAAAAGCATTGACATGGTTCCAATACATTCCACCAAGGTCAATCATGGACTTAAACACATTAGCTCAAGGATTTGTAGTTGCTTGTTCTAAAACGGGGATCAAACATAATACGGTAGCTCAAATCTATCGCTTTAAACAGAAACATGGTGAGTCTATTAGGGATTGTGCAGCTCGAATGAAACAATACATCACCAGATGCCCAAGGCTAGAGATACCTGTAGAAGAATGACTTGTATCTTTGTTTCTATCGGGACTACTAAACACTGAACTTCATGCTATACTCTATAGTAAGAAGCATGTAACCCTAGAAGAGTGTGTGTCAGATGCTATTGACTTAGGAGACAATTGTGATATTTTCAATGAAGAAGATGTCCCTAAGGATAACCAAAGTGAGAAAACACCACTTTCAACCATAGAAGATATGCTCAAAAGGATGAACGACATGATGAACAACATGCAAAAAGCACCTACAAGGGGACCAGGACAAGGGATACCTCAACAGGGACAACCAATTAGGCCACAAAAATGGTGCGCAATTGAGGGTAAATGGACCAACCATGAGACCCACGAGTGCTACTTCCGAGAAAAGTATGATGGGAATGTACAGTACGTGCCTATGAGGCCACAAGGACAACACATGGACAAATATTAGCCTAATATGGCCCAAGCTCAAAGACCACCGATGGGTATGGAAAGACCTTAACCTGTGCTAGGTCAACAACCTCCATATCCAAGACATAATGGAGTGCCTGTAAAGTACATGCACTCTGAAGGATTCATAGATAAACAAGCATTAGTGCCTGTTACACCCTATGCGGAGCCTAGTCCATCTACAGTAATGGTAGAAGGAGATTGGTATAATTCACATCCTCCACCAATGGAAGAACCCGTGACTTATACTCCACTAGAGCTCGCACCAACGTATTATGTAGCTAATCAAGGTGTCAGACCTCCCATGGTAAGACCCATGATTAAGTCAAGAATAGGAAACTGTCATAACTGTGGTGTAAATGATCATTGGAAAATTGAATTCCGAGAGCCTGACAAGAACCTCAAGCTAGTTGAAGCTTATTGCATACAATGTTGCAAAAATGGAGGACACTTCCCAGAAGATTGTCCCAAAAATCCTTTAAACAAGGGTAAAATGGTAGTAAACGTAGTCCAAGTCATACCTAGTAGCTCATCTGAGAGTGAACCGATTGTTCCAATCAAGGTAATCACTAGAGCCCAGGCTAAGAAAAAGAAACACAACTCCTCTGATGATTTGGAAAATACGAAAGTTGCCTCTCAAAAGATCAAAAGAAGCAGAAGCAAAAGATATGAGATGAGAAAACAAAAACAACGGGCTGAAATCGAGGAGAAAGCAAAAAAGCTATTTTAGGAAAAAGTGAAAGAAACTGAAAGTGAAATCAAAGAAACAACCTGAAATCTAGAGGATCCATTTTGGTTGATAAAATTTTTGAGCCTATTAATGCAGCCTTGGAAGCCTAGCAAGCAGGACTTAAAGCAGGCCACAACATGGAAAACAAATGGAAAAACTATTCCTCTCCAGACATGGAAGCAGCTAAGCTTGAAGCTTATCAAAATTTGGTAAGAATCACACAAGAGATGATGGAAAAACAAAAACCCAAGCTTGAAAGTATAGAAAAACCTGAAGAGCTTGTGGTAAGAGACACTAAAGAAAAATCCAAAGTGGTGGTAGAACCTCACCTTGAAACAAAAGAACAAGAACTTATAGTCTCGGACAACGAAGATGTCTTAGATGGAATTCCATTCGTAGAGGAAGACTGACCAGGACACTTATGGGAAAAATTTAGAGAGATCAATGATGGGAGCCTAACTTTAAAGTCAGCTCTTATAAAGGAAGTTTGTTTGGACAACCTACCTTTTGATATGAACATGGATGTACAATCCTTGTACGGGGATTGTAGATCTGAAGCTTCACGAATGTCTAAACCATTGACTTTGAAAACATTACCCTCTTACTTGGGAGATAAAGATGATGAATCCGTAGTGTGTAAAACCACTCAAGTAAAAAGAACTGAACATACCTTAAAAGTAGATAACATTCATTCAATCGTGTCTACACCCATCCAATGCACTCTTACCTGGGAAAACTGTTAAAACTCAGACCATATTTATGGAATGATCTATAGAAAACCCTAAAGAAGGTGCGGATAACGGGGCTAATCTCAAGAAAATTGGGAAAATTGAAAAACAAAAGGGACAACAAAGATATTCCATCTGTTCCAATGAACAAAGTTGAAGAATATTACGAAGGAGAAGAAGGAAACACAACCCTTCCAGTGAAATATAATGACATTGAAACCATGGCAATACTGGATAGTGGAGCAAGCATAGGCATAGCCATGAAAGCAGTATGGGAATTCTGGGGACAACCAGCCATTAGACAAACTCAAATGAAATTACAATTGGCTGACGAACACATTGAGAGACCATTAGGCCTGCTTGAAAAAGTGATAGTCAATTCCTGTGGGATTGAATATCAAGACACTTTTGCCATAGTAGACTTTGGGAAAAAACTCAATTATGAAATCATATTGGGAAGACCTTTCATGTGACAGGTACAGCTTATCCCAGATTGGGAAAACAATTATATGTACTTGAGGCAAGTGGGATCTATAACAAGGGTAATTCTAAAAGATCACACTTATAGAGATGTCTTGAAAACACCCATACAAGAGTTTGATTCAGTCTCTTTGGCTGAAACTAAGCTTTTTCATCCTAGGTAAACAAAGACGCTCCTATTTGGATGTGTGGAGCTTCAAAAAATGGAAGTTTAAAACGAGAAGAATGTATTCTAGAAAGGGATTGCAGATGAAGCCTATGTACCTGAACCCTTTTCAGAGCATTTGTTTGAGCCATTTGAGTGGACTCATATTTTAGCGACAATGGATGTATGTGTGAATACATCTATGCCTACTCAATTTTGCAATGAGGATGGCTACGACATAATTCTCATCCAAATAATTTCAACCCTCAGCAGTGAAGATGAAAATGAGGAACCCAAGGACTTGATGAAAGCTCAACAAGTCTTTTTAGACCTCTACTACGATGCAACAGATGAGTTAGACGAACACTGAGCTACCTCAGAAGATTCGAGGTCAGAAAAAGAACATGTGAGAGCTAAGCTACTCTTGAATGGAGGGGAGGAAAAGTTTTTTGACTTTCCTAACCAGAAATCAAAAAGACAAAAATGGTATAGGTAAAAACGAAACACCAGAAACGTGAAAACACGACCTATGCCATCAGTCTCCAGTAGAACAAAATTCTTGATGCAGATAGAGGCACATGATTGCGTCAAGGACAAAATCACTGGCAGATATCCTTCAAATGAAAATCCAAAAATGTTGAAAACATCAGGAAAAACGAGGAAGGATACTCAAGCAAAGCCAAACAAACAATACAAGGAGCCAATCATGACACGAGTTGAGTGGAAAAAGAAATATCAAGAGTTGAAAAAATCTCTAAAGGAGATATATACGACATAAATGGAAACCACAGAAGAGGATGGTAAGGATGTAATGAGTGTTCCATCCCATTACAAAAAGTATACTCTTCAAGATCAAAAAATCATAGTCGAACAACCTGTTAGGGAATTATAGAAACAAGGCGAGTCCTACAAAGGGCCTGAGAACACAAAAAGATAGACTTGGCTGAACCAAGGGAAGAACCTAGGCCTGCCTACATTGCAAATGACCTAATAGAGGAATAAGAAGAGCTTTTGCTAGGCTTGCTAAAAGAATACGAGATATCTTTGCTTGGTCTTACAATGATCTCAAGGGTGTTGATCTAGAAATTTGTCAACATACCATACCCATGAGAGATTATGCGAAACCAAGTAGACAAAGGCCATACACATATAGGGAAACATTTTCCATGAAAATCAAAGAAGAGATTGAGAAACTAAAGGAAGCCAAATTCATTTACAAAATTGAACACACAGATTGGGTGTCTCCAATTGTAGTAATACCCAAGAAGAATGGAAAATTATGAGTGTGTGTCAATATCAAAAAAGTGAATGCAGCTACTTTCCACTGAAAGAGAAGGGTTAGGAATGATCTATACCGTTAAAAATTATAGACATTACCTATCAGCCAACAAGTTTGTGTTCTTTGATCACCAAGTTTTGTTGTATTTGGTCAACAAGCCATGTAGTATAGGAAGAATAGTGAGATGGTTCATCATTCTTCTGGAATTTGATTTCATTGTGGTTGTAAAAAAGGGCACTACACATCAAAGAGTAGATTATTTGTCAAGGATTATTTCAAAAGAATCACCTAAAGAGGTAGACGATGATCTACCAAATGCCTATTTGTTCTCCATGGAAATGATACCTCGATGGTAGGAAAACATGGTATCATTGATGACAATAGCTCAAGTGGATTCATAAATACCACTTCCTATTACAATCGGATTAATCGAGCAATCGATTATGTATTAATTACTAGTTGATAGGCTATACAAAATAAATCAAGATGGAATATTGCTCTTATGCATTAATCCTGAGGAGAAAAACCAGTACCTAAGTCAAGCACATATTACCATAGTAGGACTTCACTTTGAGGAAGACCAAACTATACAAAGAATCTTGAGACTAAGAGTATTTTGGCCGACTATGAGGAGTGATGTTCGATCTTTTGTAAAGGATTGTCCTCAATATCAAAAACAGAGACCCATACCTCATGTAACTTTGTTTCAAATGTCACATGTTCCTAAGTGGAGTAACTATTTGGTTACTTACTTATCAAGCCGAACATTTCCTGAGGATATGAGTAAACGCCGTCAAAGACCAATTGAATCTGAAGCAAGAGAATATGCTCTTATTGGAAACCAATTGTATTGGAGAGGTAAAGATCAACATTTTCATCTTTGTGCAAATGAAGACGAGTATATCCCGATTATAGAACAAGCACATGCGGGATTAGCTAGAGGTCACTTTTCTAGTGAGACCACCACAATAGCAATCTTAATGACAGACATATGGCGGCCAACACTTTTGGCACATGCCAAAGAATATATTCGAAGGTGTGATGCTTATCAACAAGCAAAAATGCCAACACGTGTAGATAGAATGCCCTTCAAACCAATGATGGGTGCTAGAGCTTTCGCGAAATGGGGGATAGATTTTGTTGGGCCGATTCAGCCACCTCCTTATAACCCAATGTTAGCAGCAAGCTAACACGGACACCATTTTTCGGAGTTCTCCTTGTAAAACAATTATTATTTTGATAAATCGGGAATATTGTAACTCCTATTTTCTCGAATAAACCTTGTAATTAATGAGCCGGGGCTACAAGCTTCCAGATTGTATCAGCCAGTCATTTCCTAGCTTTGGTAGAACTCTAGAGTATTAGTTTTGACCACCCAAAAACCTTGGCTAAGGTATAAAAGCCAATTTTTGTAAGTCTTTTAGAAGTTTTGGATAAGAAATACACAGCGTGAGCTAACGGCGCTCACTCCTCTCCTTCTCCCGCTTCCTACTCCCTCTTTGGTTGTCACATTGTGATTGCGTTTGTTGCATTGCAACCGCAGGTAAGAGCTCTACGCATTGACGTAAGCCATTCACAGTATTTCGTAGCTTTTGGCATCGCCGACCCGCGGCTTATTTTCATCATAACTAGGAATTTATACTTTTAAATCAAAACTAAGCATAGGTGGGGTATTGGGGCATCATTGCTAAGCATTTAGATGCATTCTGAGTCAAAAACGACTAGGTCAAAAATCCACTACTGTTAATAATCATGATTTTGGAGCTTTGACCTAAAGTGGGTTTGAGACAATAAGCATGTGTGCTTAGGTCTTATAAACTTGTCGTAGAAGTTTGTTACGTTTGGATGTCAATTGATGCTATAACGGATGTGATTTTCTTGCCGATGAGCGATTGGCTTTTGGTGATTCTCTGTCACTTGAGTGTAGCTTGAGTTAAATGTGAGTTGTTAGTTGTTTTCCAAGAGATTGAAAACCTCTTGTAGCCTCTATGCACTAGTCGAGTGAGCTTAGTCCCATGGTTTGACAAATTAATTGTGATTCTCGTTAATACTGCAATAAGATAGGATGGTGAGGTTATACATGCATCCCACATTTGGCGCCATTTCCGGGGACGAATAGACCTAAACTAGGGAAAACACAAGCGTCTTGTGTAGTTGTACTTTAACTTCCTCTAGGTTCGCCTAGAGTTCAAAACTTTCTTTTTAGAAACTGCATAGCTTAAGGTTGTCATCTTTTGCTGTGTGGAGGTAGCTTGGAAGTAATCATACTTGCTGAGTACCTTTAGAACTATAGGATTGTATTTAGATTAGGATTTGGAGAATGATTGGTAGATGAGACAAGTCTTGAGATCAAGACTCTGAAAAACATAAAAAACACAAGAAAACGAGTGTTTGTGGACACTTTCCACAACCCCATTGCATGAAAATCTAGGAGTAGGGTAAGTAGGATCCGAGGTGGATTTCAGAACAATGCTCTCTCTCTGAAGGAATCAAGTGTGAGTTATTGAAAGTTGCAGAATTTCAGGTCTACGGCTAGAAATAGCTTGAAAAGACTTGAATCCACTCAATCCGACTGGAGAGTAAGCCTAAGAGTTGTTCGAACCAGCGGGTAAGCTCAAAGACACTTCGAGGTAAAAATTTCAAGAGTTGGCCAAAACTCAGTTTATTTACTTTTTCTTGACATTTTAGGCCAAATTAAGTTTTGACTTGATTCATAGGCTTAAAATACATCATGTAAAGACTGTCTTTGAGAAAATTACAAAAAAGTTCTCATTTCAAGCCTAAAGTTAAAATCACGATTATTAACTTTCTGCTGTAAATTGGCCAAGATTCATACCATTGACTCATTGCATGTGTACAAACAACTTTTGTAAAGGCCCAAAAGATTCGGATCACTAAACTGGCAAAAAACTGGGTAAAAACTAAAGTTTGTACTGACTTTTTGAATCTTGAGTATAAATTTGGGAAAAATTTGTCCACACTTGTTGAAAGTTGATTCATAGGCTTTTATTGATGTGATAAACAGGTGTATATGCTCAGTTGACCAAAAATTTGCAAAAATTTGTCAGAAGTAAATAATCGCGATTATTTACATATGCCCTATTTTTCAATTTTTTTGACCAAGTATGCATACCACTAGCTTCACCATGTTGTAACAAGCCCACAAACCAAATTTGGTAAGATTTGGACCACTAGAGTGAAATTGGTGACTAAAATTGCAGAGTTAGTCTGCGGACAGATAATTGATGACCATTTAACCAAAAATTGTCCAAACTTGATGAAAATTAGCTAGTGACCTTAACTTAAGGTGCTTAACAAGTCTGTGTCAAAGTTGGGGCAAAAACTTGTAAAAATATAGCTGAAGTAAATAATCGCGATTATTCACATCTGCTTCAAAACTTGATGATTTTGCAAATTTGAGTATACCACAAGGTCAAGCACATCAAGTAGACCTCACAAATCAATTTGGTGAAATTTGGATCCCAAAAGTGAGACTTCAACCAGATTCTCGGAAGCAGAGTCTGCGGACACCAAACAGTTGATAAACTTGATCAGAATTGGTCCATACTTGTTGAATTTTGCCTAGAGACTCTAACAAGTTGTATACTTGCCAAACCTATCAAAAAAGTGTAAAAAACTAACAAAAGTAAATAATCACGATTATTTACTTTTGCTATCCAAAGACATCATTTTTTACTTTTGAACTCATACAGTGATAGACCAACATAATATAAAGCCACGGGGCAATTTTGGGTTCAATCGGATCAAAATTGGTACAGATACACTAAGTTTACAGGTTGCAGATTAGAGCTTTAATTTTTGCTAAAGTCGAATCTGAAAGTTAAATTTTGACTCCCATAGCTCGATTTGAAGTAATACACAGAGACCAATCATGAGAGTTCTCAAGAGCTCTACTGTCTTTATAGAAGAATAGCTAACTTGATTAAATTTGTGAAAAAATCAGGTTGCAGACGAGGAATCAGTGGCTTGACAGAAAGTTGCAATTGAATCGAGTGCAAATTGACGACAAGTCAATCCAAAGGTGAGTACTCTATCCAGGGCTTCATAAGCCTATATGAACCTTAGATCTGGTCGTGTACTAGGAAATCCGGGCATACTCGGAGAAACCTCCAGTAGAGTATCTACCGAAGAAAGCATGAATCAAGGCAATTCCTTGCACACAATTCTTGAAGAAGTCTCAGACACTTTTCAGATTCAACATCCAAAATGTCTTCTTACTCGACTCACTCGGAAACCGGATCGATAGTGCGCTATAAGCATATACTATCTTTTTACAAGAAATTGTATACCCAAGTAATGATGCAACAGTCTTAAATCTTTCATTTCGAAAGTAGCATTAAAATCAGCCTTAAATTCAGCAATATGTCTTATTTGGTCCAATAATCAACAAATAATCCACATAGAGAAGAACAATCAGAAGTACATCACCCTCATGCTTTACATACAATGTGCTTTCTATTAGACTGTTAGAAAAGCCTCGTTTGACCAAATGATTATTAGCATTCTCATACCAAGCACGAGGAGATTGCTTCAACCCATAGAATATTTCTTACATTTGCACACTTTATCTTCCCATCCTTTAATGACAAAATCGCGAGGCTACGTTACATAAACTTCCTCAAAAATGTCACCATTCAAGAAGAATTAACAATGTCCGATTGACGTACATCCCAACCAAAATGAGTTGCCAATGCACATGAAAATGCACAGTAGTCATACGACAAGTGGGAGCAAAAGTCTCTTCGTAGTCTATGCCTTTTTTATGTGCATAACCCTTTGCAACAAGTCAAGCCTTATAGTGATGAATCTCACCATCCGGCTTGCGTTTCAACTTGTAAACCCACTTCATACCAATGGCCTTTTTGCCAAGAGGCAAATCACATAAATTCCATGTGTCACTTTCTATAAGTGCATCATATTCTGATTGCATGGCAGCCATTCAATTTTTTGAATTATGTGCTTTATCAAAAGACAAAGGTTCCTCAACATCATGTAAAGCTAGATATAGCCAAAGCATAACAATCTGATGCATAAGATGCATGGCGAGAGGCTGAACGAGTGCGACTAGACAAAGGTGCATCCAATTTACTGGCATGCAATGTATGCACCAGCCATTTTGGCATGCCTCTAGTTTGCTCATTTTCAGCCCTTTCCTCATTAAGTACATCATGTACATCAGCATCAGTAATAATAGGCTGATCTGTTATATTTTCAGAAACCCCCATAGGTTGTACATTTGCCTCATTGGAATTTACATTCAAACTTCCACCACTAAAAAGAGGCAACAAAGTGTCATAAATGTCCCGTGACCTTACACTACTGTCTCTAGTACACGACAACAAGGGCTGAATAGAATCTTCACAACATCTTGTGAAACCAGAGTATGCTTTTTTTGCGGATGATAGAACATGTAACCTTTTCTTTCAGCACTATAACCAACAAAAATACATTTGACAGCCTTCTCATCCAATTTTTTGTGTTGTGTTTGTGGCACCAAAGCATATGCCAAACAACCAAAAACACGCATGTGCTCAATAGAAGGCTTTCTATCATGCCATGCTTCATATGGAGTCATAGACAAGCAAAGATTTTGTAGGACACCCGTTAAGTACATAAGTGGCACACATAATAGCCTCAAGCCAAAACAAATGTGGTAAAGCTTGACTTTTGATCATTCATTGTGCCATTTCCTTAAGAGATCCGTTTTCCCTCTTAGCAACACCATTTTGCTGAGGTGTATACGGCACTCTACATTGGTTTTTTATCCCACGACTCGCCAAAATGCAGTAAATTCATGAGACATATACTCCCCCCCCCCTCCCTCGATCGGAACAGAGGGTGCCCATAGTACATTTCAAGATATGTTCAGCCATAGCCAAAAATTGTTTCAAGCACATAAACACTTCGAACTTTTCTTTCAACGGATACGATCGAGTAGACTTGAAGCCTCTGAAATGGCTTAGTACGGATAATCTTAGGATCAGAGTCTATTGTTGGGAAGATAGAAACATAAAAGATCTTTTGTGTACTTCTCATGCCAAACCAGGACAATTAATAGCCATGAAGATCATCTATATCTTCAAGATCAAAGATAAGGGATCAACAGATCTACCAACCTACCTGTTAGGGATTGTTATAACAACAACTTTGTTATGATGACTCCTGAGGAGGTGGAACAAACCAAAATACCAAGGGTATTCCATACGGGATTGGATATTGGGGCAAGGACCAGACACAATTCCAAGGGATGAACACTATGAGAGATCATCTAAGAGTAATGTGAAGAAACCACAAACCAAATAATCACGTAGAAAACTGGTGACAATAAGGCCAGTCTAGGGCTACATGAGTCACTGTTTCCAACAAACTGGTTTGAAGGACTCAGAACAGGACCAACTCCCAGAAGACCTAGAGTTGAACCAAATAGACGTGTTGAACCAGTTGATTTTCAAAAATGGGTCAGAAAATACAATGGATCATGGGATCCATATGACCACTTAGGAAGCTTTAAGCAAGTGCTCAGAGCAGAGCATATATTCGATTTCCATACTCAATTCGAGGGGTTTGGAATGACATTAGAAGGAAAAGCTTTGACATGGTTCCAAAACATTCCACCAAGGTCCATCATGGACTTGAACACATTTAGCTCAAGGATTTGTAGCTACTTGTTCCAAAACGAGGATTAAACATAATACGGTAGCTCAAATTTACAATTTTAAACAAAAACATGGTGAGTTTGTTAGGGATTGTGCAACTCGAATGAAACAATACATTGCCAGATGCCCAGAGATGGAGATACCTGCAGAAGAACGACTTGTATCTTTGTTTCTGGAGGGACTGCTAAACAAAGAACTTCATGTTATACTCTATAGTAAAAATCATACAACCATAGAAGCGTGTGTGTCTGATGCGATTGACCTAGGAGACAATTGCAAGATCTTAAACAAAGAAGATGTCCTTAAGGATAACCAAAGCGAGAAGACAACATCCATTAAACCAGCACAAGTGGGAATGGTTGTTGCGGCACCACTCGCACTCATAGAAGATATGCTAAAAAGGATGAACGACATGATGAACAATATACAAAAAGCACATATGAGAGGACCAGGACAAGGGATACCTCCACAGGGACAACCAATTAGGCCACAAAAATGGTGTGCAATCGAGGGTAAATGGATCAACCATGAGACCTACGAGTGCTACTTCAGATGAAAGTATGATGGGAATGTTCAATACGTGCCCATGAGGCCACAAGGACAACCCATGTACAGATATCAGCCTACTATGGCCCAAGCTCAAAGACCACCAATGGGTATGGAAAGACCTCAACCTGTGTTGGGACAACAACCTCCGTATCCAGGACATAATGCAGTGCCTGTAAAGTACATGCACTCTGAAGGAGTCATAGATGAGCAAGCATTAGTGCCTGTTACACCCTATGCAGAGCCTAGTCCATCTACAGTAATGGTAGAAGGAGACTGGTATAGTCCACATCCACCACCAATGGGAGAAACCATGACTTATGCTCCACTAGAGCTTGCACCAATGTATTATGTAGCTAATCAAGGTGTCAGAACTCCCATGGGAAGACACATGATGAAGCCTAAAACAGGAAACTGTCATTATTGTGGTGTTGATGACCATTGGAAGAACGAATGTCCAGAGCCTGACAAAACCTCAAACCAATTGAAGCCTATTGCATACAATGTTGCAAAAAGGGAGGACACTTCTCGGAAAATTTTCTTAAGAATCCTTTAAGCAAGGGAAAAAATTGTCGTAAATGTAGTCCAAGTGATGCCTAGTAGCTCATCAGAGAGTGAACCGATTGTTTTAATTATGGTAATCACTAGAGCCCATGCAAAGAAAAAGAAACACAACTCCTTTGATGATTTGGAGAACACAAAAATTTCTTCTCAAAGAATCAAAAGGAGCAGAAGCAAAAGATATGAGATGAGAAAACAAAAACTACGGGTTGAAATCGAAGAGAAAGCAAAAATTCTAGCCCAGGAAAAGTTGAAAGAAACTGGCAGTGAATTCAAGGAAACAACCGTGAAATCTAGAGGATCCATTTTGGTTGATAAAACGTGCAGTATGTCTTGAAAACCTTGAAGGTCACTAAGAAGGAAGGCAAAATCACATACTTGGGTGTGCCAGAGGTGTTGACTAGAATAGCCTATCATACCATCGACATGGCCGAAAAAATACCACCTGCCCCTGATTAGAATACATGGATTTTGGGAGCACAACCCTCTCCACGAGCTACAAGGTCAGGTAAAATGTCACAGAAATCAGATGATGAGTAAGCTGACAGCTCACCAGAGTGGCACAGCAGCGAGAGCTCTGACAACGAAGAAAATAAAGCTCAGAGAGAAGAGATGGAGAGGAAAGTTGTGGCTGCCCACCAAGAGGAGCCAACTCAAAAACAAGCACGTATTGAAAGAGAAAAACACCAGCATAGTAGGCAAGCACAAGGGAAGGACCCAGAAAAGTGGATAACCACAGGACTGAAAGGACCTAGAACAAAGAATCATACCATAAAAGAGACAAATGATCCAACAGAATATTTAAAAAGAATGTACCAAGAGGCCAAAGTCCTAGAGCTAAAAGAGGCAGAAGAAGCTGCAAAGAAAGCTGAGGAAACGGCTACACAAGAGCAAAGCCATGGATCTCCCCGACCCGCCTCACCGCCTTCAGAACAACAATACCATCCCATGCCTAGCCCACCACCATCACCAGCAGGCAAAGGTACCAATGAAGAATCAAAAACTGAAAAAGAGAAAGATTCTGAGTCCACCAAAAGAACAGAATCTACACAAAAAGTTGACCACCCCGACGGACAAAAGAAAAAAAAATTCAAGCCAGAACCGGAGTAGGCAACAGATGAGACTCAAAAGCCGGAAGAAGAAACTGATAAGGAAGCAGATACAGAAAAAGAGCCAGAGAAGGAAGAAAGGCCGGCACCTGAAGAGACAGTAAGGGTTGAGACCACACCATCCACTTCTACTCAGCCAGAAACTACCGAGGCATCAAAGCCTCAAGATGGCCAAGAGAAGACCGACCATCTACCTCCACACAAGAACCACCAACAATTACGACGCAGCAAAAGGAGCACATGAGGCTGCAGGCACATCCCAGCTAGCACGACACGAGGAGTGGCAGACAAACGATGAAGTTATAATATAGGTCAATGAATATGCACGCCAGATGTAGAAAATGATAGAGAGACTCCGTTTAGCAGCTTTAAACCGCAGCACAAAGGCCAAGGAATTAGAAATGGTGATCGACGCTCTTCAAGGAGAGATAGACGACAGGATGATTATCATCGTTGATCTCCAAAGGCAAGTGCAGCAGGCTGAAGACACAATCGGATCAGCATCAGATAGCCAGAAATAAACGACAAAAAGAAATGGAGGAGCTATGTGATCTCCTCACCAAATTATCTGATGCCTGCACGGTAAAAGACGAGCAGCTGACAGAGTCACGAATGAACTTCTTACGACCTCTTTGTTAGCTCAAAAAATTCAAGTGCAGTTAGATGTTGCCAATGTGTTAGAGCTAGACCTTAGGAGGATTACTTTTGACAAAGGTGTGAACCGTAATCTATTTTAAGTGACTTTTGGGATATTGGAAGTTAAGGGTCGTTTTCTCTCTTTCATGTGAAGAAGAAAGCCAGTCAGTTATGTAGCGTGATGGGATGGGTGGATTTTCTGTGTAATGGTGGATTTCTAGTTGTCAGATGTAGTATGTCAAATGCAACAGTTTGTCGAATGCAAAATTCAGATTAGTTGTCGTATTTCTATTTCATTCTCTCTGTGTATTCCATGTTCTGAGTACAATACAAGTGCAAAAATGTTCAGTTCGAAGTGTGTGTGTGTTGCTGAAATGATGCGTGTGCAGTAGGCTAAATTTGTATGGTTGTCAGAGTGAAATGTCAGATGAATTGTCAAAATTTGTGTACAAAGCTGCTCGGCTAAACAAATCATTAAACACTGGTGATTACGGTGCTTATGAAGCGTCTTCATGGTCGGATTTACTCTCTCTTGTGGGATTGACGTGTGCCAAGCAGATTATCGAGTAGCAGTCATGATGATAATTACAAGAAGGCAAACAGTTTGCAAAGCAGAACAAAGAAGATAATCAGAATACAAGGAGAAATCTGGATTGCAGAGATGGAATTTGATTTGCAACCACAAGAAGGTAACATTTTATCACAAGGTTTTCAAGAAGAATCGAAGTAATGGGGGGTAAAAAGAAAAAGAAGAAGTGCAAGATTTGTAGGAGTAGGAAGCATGAAGCGGATGACTATCCATGTGCGGTTGATGAATGCTCAATGAAAGATGCATGTAGAAAATGGTGTATGGTTTATTTATGCACAAAGTTTCATAGAATAATCCGTAAAGTTCATAAAGCATTAGATTTGGGGGAAATGAAGAATGCATTACAAAGGCTAATTGATTTTGAGGATTGGAGAGTGCATATGAATGGTTGGATACTCATAAAGGGGACAAGCGAAAGTCATGTTCAAGCAGGAAAAGCATTGGGAAATTACAAAAAGCATGTGAGAAGTTGAGAGAAACATTTGAGGATCCGTTTGAAGGGGAGTCCAGTGATGATGATGACATTTGGATTGGCATGGAGTTTGAAAGTCACCAAGTGGGAGTAACAAAGATGGAGGAGAAGGAAGTGTAGAAGGAGCTTGTCCAAGAGAGCCTCAAAGAGCCCTTAGCTACTCCTAACCTACCACTAGAGTATGCTCACGTAGTGACTATGCAACTTCTACCAAACATATTCACACAAGAGGATTTGCAGCCGGATGATGTTTTGGAATTGATACATGAACCCCATAAGCAGATTTTGCAATTAGGATCCTAGTGCGTTGAACAAACCGTAAAGGATTTTACATATGCTGATTCTGATGGTTTACAGATTCAAGCAAAAAGTCATTTTATTGTGTCTGAATTTACAGTTTGTCAAGAGAACTCTAAAAAGTCATTTGATAATTCAGAGAATGCAGATGCAGATCAAAATTTAATTCAAAATTCAGAGAATGTAGATGCAGATCAGAATTTAATTCAAAAGATAGAAGTCAATTACAGGTCAAATGTGAAGGAGGATTCAACAATTTGGACGGGGATATTGCAACAAAAGAAGCAAATACAAGAGTTGAGCGCTTGTATGACAAGCTGATGGAGAAAGTTTCAAGGGTGAAGAAGGATGCTTTGCAAGAGCTGAATTTGGGATCTAAATTGAGTCCAAAAGTTATCAAAATCAGTGTTCATATTGATGACAGATTTATATTGAATTTGAAGAAGTTATTGCAGGAGTTCATTCATGTATGTGCTTGGGATTATTCAAATATAAAAAGTATGGATTCAAATGTGTACAAGCATCAGTTTAATGTGAAAGAAGATGCAATTTGAGTAATCAGCAGAGATATAGAATGAATGCAAAGCTGAGTTGTCATCATGGAAGTCAGATCCTGATGCAAATTAAGCCAGAGAGAAAGGATGCAATGATGCAGGGGAATAGTTTGTTGGTTGAATCTTTGGATACACAAGTTATAGATGATAGAGAGCATGAAAAGGAATGTGATGGGAAAATAGAAAATCTTATTAGAGATGTGGATGCAAAGCAGAAGTCAACAGTGGAATGTCAAATTCTTATGTGGGAAGTCACAAAAGTTGTTGAGGGTGAAAACTTCGGTTTTGAAGTATCTAAATCTTTGATGTGGATAAAAAATGTTCAGTTTAACTTTCAGGATGTTTTCATTGTGAAGAAAGTTGGTGATCAAATCGACTATTTGGTAGATTTGGGTTCAAATTTATTTGACAAAATTTGTTATGATATCATTCAGCTTGGAGGATGTCAAATGCAGATCTTTGAAGGATCTGAAGCAGGTTTTATAAGTCCAATTATGTCAAAACAGTTGTGGAGGATCCAATTGGATTCAAGGAGGAAGTATGATGCGGAATATCAGAATAAGCCACAGGCGAAATATCAAAAAAGAAAGCAGGTGGGAGATCAGCAAAAACAAGAGGATATACAGCCAAAGGATATTGCAGAAGTGATATCTCAATCCTATAAACACAAGTTGGAATCAGCTTATCAATGGGAGGAATTTTCAACAATTGAATTTGTTCACGATGAATATGGAGGAACAAGAGGCAAATCCATTCTAAGTTGTCAAAGCATGTTTGTTGTAGATAATTTCAATGGTTACATTGCAGGTGATACAAGAATACCAAAAAAGTTTATGGAAGCTTATCTTGATGCTTGGCAGATTCAAGAGCATATTTTGATGTCAAAGATTGAGTATGTGAAAGGAGAACATTCAATTGCAAAGAATGTAGATGAGCGGATTGTTTTATGGTCAGATTTTGATAAGAATGGATCAGATAGAATCCTCACAGATGTGGATGGCGGATTTTCAGAATTCAGATTTTCCTGTGCTCCAGATTTTGGAGTTGTTGATTTGTGGAAGAGGAATTTGTTACAAAGTTTGTATGGATGCTCAAGAAGTTCAAGAGGAATCGACAGATGGATTTAGTGGAATGTGCTTTAGTCAGGAGGATGATCCGATGGAGTTTATGCGGACTTTCTTCATCAAGGTGGAAATTTTGAGTGTTGCAAAAGTGTTGTCTGATTTGACAGTCAAGTTTCTTTCATTCAGTTTGACAAGGGAGTATGGTCCAATTTTCAAAATGTGGAGGAAGAATTTATTCAATGACAAGGCAAGAAGTTAGAGAAGCAAAAAGTCAGCAGTGTGGCATATTCATCAAAAAGCAGTGGAGGATTATATTGCAGAAGAAAAGTCATAGCATTTGTAAAATTTCAAAGAGGAGGATGTTCAGATGGCTGTTATGCTGATTTTGTTTTATCTTTGCAAGTTTCTTCTGTTATCTAGTTTACGGATCAAGGGATTGTGGGTCCGAGGTGAGCATATGGCTCAAGCCACCGGGTTGTGCCAAGTGTTAGAGTTAGACCTTAGGAGGATTACTTTTGACAAAGGTGTGAACCATAGTCTATTTTAAGTGACTTTTGGGATCTTGGAAGTGAAGGGTCGTTTTCTCTCTTTCATGTGAGGAAGAAGGCCATTCAGTTATGTAGCGTGATGGGATGGGCGGATTTTCTGTGTAATGGTGGATTTCTAGTTGTCAGATGCAGTATGTCAAATGCAGCAGTTTGTCGAATGCAGAATTTAGATTAGTTGTCGTACTTCCGTTTCATTCTCTCTGTGTATTCCATGTTCCGAGTACAATGTGAAAAAATGTGCAGTTCAAAGTGTGTGTGTTGCTCAAATGATGCATGTGCAGTAGGCTGAATTTGTATGGTTGTCAGAGTGAAATGTCAGACGAATTGTCAGAATCTGTGTACAAAATTGCTTGGCTAAACAAACCATTAAACACAATGCTTCCCTGCAATATTCTAAACAGAGAATCAATGATCAGGCCATTTTCTTACGGCAAATCAAGGAAAACCGAGCCGTGGCCTCGATCAACGGAACTGATGAAGTGTACAAGGCACTTGAAAAGAAAAACAAGGAGTTAGAATTGGAATTAAAGCTTGCACAATCATAGCGCAGAGACCTGGCATTGATGCGGGTTCAAAGAGAGGAGGAGCTCCTAAAGGAGATAGCAGAACTCAAGCGGATAAATCAACTCCTCGGAGATGGAAAGCCAAACACGCAAGAGGAGGCAGGCACTTGAGAGCCGCCATAAATAGAAATTCCCTCGGTCTCGTTTGCTGAGTTTGAGACGTAGTCCACAGCTGAGCCGAGTGGTGATGAAGATTTTCGGATTCACATCACAGATGCAGATACAGTGCCAATGGTCCAACTGTTAAAAGCTGAAGAAGATGCACTGAAGGAGAAGATCACCTTAGAGGTGGATGAGCAGTGGAAGGCCGCTATGGATGGGAGTTGAGAGTTTTACACTCTGTCAACGTCACTCAACTCACTTCCAATCAGATCAACGCTCAATGGCACCAACAAACCCTGTTGTACCCTCTCATCAAGGTAGAACTATTACAGGTAAAAGAAAGGTTGTACAAGGATATGCAAGAAGATGGCGTAGATAAAGACCACCCAAAGTGGAGGTTAAGCTGGCTAAACAAGAATTCGAGATACCTGATTCTGTTAACAAGAGCACCTGCAGCCTTACAAAGAGATCCAACATTCTGTCATGTACCCAGAGTAAGGACATCGCAAGCGCATGAAGCACTACAGAAGAAGAGGCCAACTTGGCTCAACTTCCCCAGGCTTCCAACTCTAGAGAGAGGCCACGCAACAGAGGAATACATGGTGAAAACCCTAAGTGGCGCCATGTCATTCTTCAAGAGTTTGCGAGATCTCTCCTGTGCAATGTTATATAAGATCTGCAGGATGCTACTCACATGCATACAAGTTTTCAATGAGCCTGAGCAGACAGGAGCCCCATGGCTCTCATTCTTGGAAGGAAACAAAGGCTTATGCTAGGATTTGAGTGGGCAACCTTCAAAAGAAATCCTTTACGGATTCTTTGTGAGATGCATGTTTCTGCCCTCGCATAATATGCTAGCCTTTGAAGAAGCATTCTACACTGGAGTCTTTACCTGCTGAACGAAGTTTGCACCAATGATAAGCAACCTAGCATTCAGGTTTGTAGGCTACTCAGCGGTGGAGCTGAAGAATCAAGTCACCATACAATTTCTGCAAGCGTCTGACAAAGAACGAAGAATCAGATACTAGAAGGCACTGGACGCACTTAAAGACCGCCTCGCCCGCCGCTGTCAACCCGAAGACTACTTCCGCCCATAAAGCTGTGTCAAGGGACGATACACGCAAGGAGGGGGGGAATGTTACCAGCAAGCTAACATGAACATCATTCTTCGGAGTTCTCCTTGTAAAACAATTATTATTCTATAAATCGGGAATATTGTAACTCCTATTTTCTCGGATAAACCATGTAATTAATGAGTCGGGGCTACAAGCTTCCAGATTGTATCAGCCAGTCATTTCCCAGCTTTGGTAGAACTCCAGAGTATTAGTTTTTACCACCCAAAGACCTTGGCTAAGTTAGAAAAGCCAATTTTTGTAAGTTTTTAAGAAGTTTTGGATAAGAAATACACAGCGTGAGCTAACGGCGCTCACTTCTCTCCTTCTCGCGCTTCCTACTCCCTCTCCGGTTGTTACATTGCGATTGTGTTTGTTGCATTGCAACCGCAGGTAAGAGCTCTACGCATTGACGTAATCCATTCACAGTATTTTGTAGCTTTTGGCGTCACCGACCCACAACCTAATTTCATTATATCTAGAAATTTACACTTCTAAATCAAAAACTAAGCATAGGCGGGGTATTGGGGCATCATTGCTAAGCATTTAGATGCATTTCGGGTCGAAAACGACTAGGTCAAAAATACACTGCTGTTAATAATCACGATTTGGGAACTTGACCTAAAGTGGGGTTTGAGACCATAAGCATGTGTACTTATGTCTTACAAACTTGTCCTAGAATGTCACGTTTTGATGTCATTTGATGTTGTAACGAATGTGATTTGCTTAATGATGAGCGATTAGCTTTTGGTGATTTCAGTCACTTGAGTGTAGCTTGAGTTAGATGCAAGTTGTTAGTTGTTTTCCAAGAGATTGACAACCTCTTGTAGCCTCTATGCACTAGTCGAGTCAGCTCCGTCCCATGGTTTGACAAATTATTCGTGGTTCTCGCTAATAGTGCAATAAGATAGGATGGTGAGGTTAGATGCGTCCCACACCCAAGCTCAATATATCATTGTAGCTACAGACTATTTGACCAAGTGGGCCTAGGCTAAAGAAACTCAAAAAATGATGCCAGAATCACTGCCACGTTCTTATATGAGTATGTATTCACGAGATATGGACTACCAATAGAAATTGTCAGTGATCGGGGAACTCATTTCCTCAATGAGGTAATCGCGTATTTGCTTAATGAGTTTATAGTCATCCATAACAAATCAGCTCCCTATCACCCACAAGCAAACGGACAAGCTGAGCATACGAACAAAATTCTTAGCTCAGTACTGGCTAAAGTGGTTAGTTCAGGAAGGACAGGCTGGGAAATGAATCTCCATGTTGCTCTATGGGCTTATCGGGTTACATTCAAAACAGCTTTAAATGCTACACCCGTTAACCTTGTTTATGGTCTTGATTCCATACTGCCAATAGAATTTCTATTGCCAACAGTAAGGGTAGCTAAGGATCTTGAGTGGACTGGACATGAATTGTCAGAAAGACTTGAAGATTTAGAAAAGATAGATGAGCAAAGGCTAATTGCCGTAACTCACATCTATGCACATAAGCGGAAACAAAAACAGTTTTTTGATTCCCATCTAATAACAAAAATCTTCAAAAAAGGGGACTTAGTTTTAGTCCATTCCCTTAAGCAACACATTCCCAAGTTTAAGAAAAAGGAAAACAGACCGTTTATCCTTGAAGATGTATCTCCAAGTGGAGCAGTAAAGTAGTCCACCCTAGATGGTGAACCAATGGCTAACTACATTAGTGGATGCCATTTTAAAAAATACAATTTGTCGCTAACCAATGAATTGCTACAAAGAATGCATGCAGCCAAGCAAAGGAGTATTAAACGACAGTAGGTTATTGATGAATCCCAAGAGGAAGCTCGGCTTCGGGTACTCAAACGGAAAGTTGCCCTCAGGAATCAACAGATGCCGATTCCCATCAACACCCTAGAAATAGATGACCGACAATGGGAATTGCCTAAAGATGCTATTTCAACAGATGATGAATGGTTAGACAGAATGGACCTGCGCATCAAAGTATAGCTCAATAATCATAGCAAAAATGCTTTGGTCAACACAAGAGCTAGAGTAAATGCAATCAGTTATTCCACGTACAAGAAAGCAACAAGTCAGTCTTTGACAGTAGGAATAGCGACAATCAAAGGATGCAACAAGAACCCAACACAACATTGGGAGTAGTCAACTTGAACGTGATAGTACATGGATGTTCTTGTCCTCATCAGTTTTTATGCTTACCAGATGAACACATGAATGAGACGATGATTCTTGGAATTCCCTGGATGCTGACATACAAGGCAGTACCAGATTGGGTTCCAAATCAGCTCAAGCTATCACCTAAACAACTCATTGTTCCAATTGCACCAAGCAAGGAGGAATGGAAAGGAAGCAATCAGCAGGACAAACCACAAACTAATCAATCTTCTCCATCCTCTCGACAAATAAATTCTACAAGTAGCATGCAAGGAGTCATGCAAATCTGGGTACCAAAAGCACAGCTTAAGGACAAGCCGATTCAAATTTGGGTGCCTAAAACATCACCGACAAAACCAAAGAAGGTTCCAAGGGTCAAAACATAGAGACGAGCATCTTTGATCAAGGAACCTAACTCAAAATGGATTTGGCAGAAAAAGGAGCACTTATCTTCTCCACAAACCGTACAACCAATCAAGCAATGGAGAGTTAAGTCTCAAAAGACTCCACCACACCATTCCACACCAAGCAAACAAACCTACCAATGGCGAGAAAAAGCTCGACAACAGTCAAAAGTGCTACCAACAACTCACGAAATCAGCGTGCTGAAGCTTCCTAATGGTACAATCAAACAGAGAGCACACAAGCTACAAGATTTGCTCTTTGGAAGACAGCATCAGAAAGCCTTGACATCAGAAACCCTTGAGTTGATTACTCAAGACCCAGCTCTTGCATAGCATAGTGGTTTGAATTGCATTGACCTTCAAAGCATGGCCACGGCTATGCATGAGACACGATTGTTCAACCCATGCACACAACCGTCCCGAAGTACGCCATCTAGGAGGGATGGAAGGGTACTAAGTAATTAAGGGCAATGTTTGAAGAGGGAGGAAAAAGTTTGATGTTAACGTGTGATTTTTTGCAAAGGCACCTAATATTGCCCTTAGAATTCATCATCAAGGGAAAATTCACTGATAATATCTTCGTAATGAGTGTGAATAGTGTATATACTATCAGAAAATCATCAAAAAAGAGTCCTTTTTAGTTATTTTTCATCATTTTTCTTGATAATGAGACTTAAAAATAAAAAAATCCAACAAAAAACAATAAAACTGTCTTTTTCAATAGATTTTCGTAATTACTGGATTTTCACTTTGCTTTTTTAGCGCATTTTGTTATTTTCTTTGATTTTTTCAATAAACAGGGCAAAAATTAATAATAAATAGAAAAAGAGCTCAGATGGAAAAATAGAAGATGCGGTGGTGATTAGAAAGACAAGGTGGACAAGCACAAAAAATTTCAATGAAATCGGAAGATGGAAGCGGGAAGCCTAAATTAAGTGGCCAGGCCTGCTTTTGCAAAATTCTTGTAGAATGAGCTACAGGAATCCGATCGGGAAAATTTTTGAGGATAACATAGATTTCACGGCCTAGTAGGACTAACGGGGGAATCCGAGGAAAAATGGTTTGGGAAGTCCAGGTATAGATATCCCAGGTAGGCCAAAACAACCTCATTTCCACCCTTCACCTTTGCAGAGAGAGCTTTTTGACCTCTTTCGCGTATACTTTCCGGAGTCTACAGTTTCTTGTTTTCAGCGCCGTCTCACATGAGACATGAGGGGTAAGTTCTTTACTCATCAATGATCCATTTTGTACAACCGGTAGCTAGTCTAACCCCCTAGAAAAAACCCTAGAATCCGAGCAGTGCAAGAAGACCTACGACCAAAAACTGACCATAACGGCCTGTCAGCTTGACGAAATCAGATGGTATTTGAACTGTAGCATGCCCTAACATAATAGAACCTTTCTATATCATCAGTTGAACTTTTGGTAGGGGTCGAGGGGGCCTCAGTAGAAAAGCTAGGTTTTTGGCAGATGCCAGAATTTGGTTCTGACTCTATAGACATCTTGCCTACGAGGTTTATATACAATGTATATGATTGGTTTCGTGAAATCAATGAAGCAAAACCCTTGAAAAGCAGAAAACGGTTCAAAGGCTACAAAGCGTCAAATTCGACATACGAGGTCAAACTGACTCCAAATGAGCCAGAATTGGATGAGTTGCTTCACGACTATGTTGCGGACAAGTCCAAAGCCTCACAAGTGACAACCAACTTAACAGGCAATGTAGTCACAGAAATCGGTGATTTCAGAGTCGACAAAGCACAAAGTAATGCCGACAAGATCAAATCTGACCAAATTCAATTTAGGACTTGTTTTAGGTGTATAGAATGTGTTTAGGTCAAAATTTTTAAGTTTTGCAAGAAAATTGTGATTGCTATAAATAATCGCAATTATTTACTTTTGCACTATTTTTGCTTGGAAATTGTATCATCACCTTACCTATCATGTGTACACACCTATTACATGCCAAAAATCAAGTATGAGCCAAAATGAGCACCTATAACTTGGAAAATTGCCAAAAAACGCAAAGAAGTCTTTGCAAGTCAACTTTTGAATTATGGACCACAATTCTTGATCCAAATCACCTCATATCACATACACAAGGCCTATACAATGCTTAGAACCAATTTGTACAAAAAAATGTTGATTTTGTTAGAAAAGTTAATAATCGCATATCTACTTTCTAGCCGAAATGAGGGAATTTTGATATTTTGCCATCATACATCCAAAGCACATGATCTATTAATCCTCGTAGCCAAGTTTGAACCAAGTTGGAGCTCAAAATCTCAAATTTCTATTATATCTACTGTTTCACAGACCTAAAGCCAAAATCTGGTACCATTTTCACCTTATGCATGCAAATGAGACCATATTTCACTCAGAGCATGTATTTGATATATACTTCAAGCCTGCGATGCCAAGTTTGCAAAAAGTTGGAGAAATTACTCAGCTGTAAATAATCGCGACTATTTACTTTAGTTGCAAATTTTTGTTTGGACTTTACAATTTTGTTCCTTGCATGTTTTTATGCATCTATGCTTGTTCAAAAATTGACTTGAAGCAAATTGGCCCAAAATTGTTAGCATTTAAGAGTAAAGGACACTTCGGAGAAAAATTCGTCAAATCTGCTAACTTTGACACTCTATTCATTGAACAGGAGCCATGCAACTTGCAGAGAGGGCCAAGAAGAAGCTCAACCAGAAAGAAAAGTTGCAAGAACTACCAGCATACCAATTGGACCCAGATTCAGTCAAAAATGCCAAGGCAACCTATCTTTCAAAAGAATAGCTTGAAGAGAATAACACCACAGTGTTCACTAGCATATTCAAGAGCGAGGAGGGACATCAAGTAGAGTTGCAACTCCTACCAAAAGAAGTGTATGATGTCGCCGTAAAGCCCAAAACCAAAGATGCCAACCGACGGCTAGGCTCGGGGGGTTCACTATGTGTAAAACTACCATATCATGTGCGTTCAAGACATGTTTGTAAAACCCCTTATCTGTGAATTTTGTTAAGAATATAATGTACCCTTTTCTTTTAAAATCTGTAAGTTTTTTTCAAATTTGAAAAAATAATTCCCTTCTATATATATATATTTCTATAAGTTTCAAAAACTTTAAATACCCTTATGTTGAGCTCACGTAATAGGTTACATTTTTATTAGGTGACCTCCCCGGGCGGCTAGGACTCAGAGATTTTTATGAACAAGAGCCGTGCGGAGTAGACTTCCAAAAAGCTTACGGGCTTTTGTCCATGATCAAGGAAGATGGAGTTGTGCAGATTTCTGACCCACAAGGAACAAAGTTGAAGTGGTGATCACCAAGGAAATAGTGGCAGAAGCACTCAGATTGCCCACAGAAGGAATGACAATGAGGGCAAGGGATAGGAAGAAGGCCGGAACTTTCACAAAAGAAACTACCACGGCCACCTTTGTGGACCTTATTCACAAGCAAGTTGAAGAGCCAGCCAGGTTATACCACCAACACTTCCATTTCCTTGCTAAAATGCCGCCAAGGTATACAACGCCAAATAATGCAGTTGCCACCACCTTCACGCAAGTCCTCAAGTCAAAAACTAGGCAACTAGTTGACCATGCTCAATATGTTTTGACTACTTTCAAAGGAATAAAGAAAGAAGGAAAGATCACATACCCGGGTGCATCAAAGGTGTTGACAAGGATTGCATACCATGCCATTGGCATGGCTGACAACCTACCACCTGCCCCAGATCAAAACACTTGGATAGTGTCAGCTCAACCATCTCCTTGAGCTACAAGATCGGCCAAGAGATCCTACAAATCTGATGAAGAATCGGCTAAGAGCTCGCCAAAATGGCACAGCTGATAGCTCGGATAATGAAGAAAAAAGAGCCTGATGGGAGAAAATGAAGAGAAAAGTCGTGGCAGCACACCAAGAAGAACATGTTCAAAAGCAAGCCCGGTTTGAAAGAGAGAAACATTCATACCAATGCAGCAGCCAAGCACAAGGAAAGGACTCGGAAAAGTGGGTGCCTAGTGGGCTTAAGGGACCAATAACCAAGCAAGCTGAAGAACCCACTGAAGTACTGGAAACGATGTACCAAGAAGCAAAAGCTCTAAAGTTGAAAGAAGCTGAAGAAGCGGCGAGAAAAGCGAAAGAGGTGTCAAGCATCAAGAGCATGTAGAGGAAGCCACTGCACAAGGAGAAGCACAACATGCCCAAGGTGATTGTCTCCCCGCATCTCTTCTCCTATCTCTAAACACCAAGATCAACCAATGCCAATCCCACCACCATCATCAGCAATTAGAACCACAACAAGTGAGCCAACAAAAGAAGCAAAGCTTGAACAGGAAAAAATAGTTGAATCTACACAAGAATCTGAACAGCAAGAAGCAGCGGGAATAGCACAACAAGCAGCTGTCTCTACTCAAGAGCAGCAAAGAGAGGAAGATCCAGAGACAAAAAAGGCAGTCAGCACCAGAAGAGGACTCCACAAAATTTGAGCACACAAGAGAACAAGAGGCCGAAGAAACACCCTCTACCTCAACATAGCAAGATAAGGTTGTTATACCACACTCCGATCAGCAGACACAAGGGCAACAACAACAACCAGCAGCCATGACGTAGCCAAAGGTAAAAGAATCTGCAAAAACATCAAGACAACTAACACAAAGCAAAGATTGGCAATCGAATGATGAAGTCATCCTGCAAGTGAACGAATATGCTAAGAAAATGTAGGAGATGATAGAAAGACTTCACTCAGCAGCACTTGGCTAAAGCACACGGTCCAAAGAGTTAGAGATGGTGATTGACGCACTCCAAGGGGAGCTGAACGACAGACTCGATGTCATCACCGATCTACAGAGGCAAGTGCAGGAGTTAAGAGCGAAAGCTGAACAACATTAGCTCGCAAGAGATAAATAACAGAAAGAAATGGAGGAACTGGGTGAGTTGCTGTCAAAATTTTCAGATGCATGCAAAGCGAAGGATGATCAGCTGATGGAAGTTACAAATGAAATTCTATCTACAACCCTATTAGCTCAAAGATCCAGGTACAGTTAGATGTAGCCAATGCTTCCCTACAGTACTCAGAACAAAGAATCAATGATCTCGATCAAGGGAACAGACGAGGTCTACAAGGCGTTAGAAAAGAAAAATAAAGACCTTGAGCTGGAGCTGAAACTAGAGCAATTTCAGCGCAAAGGCCTGGCCTTGATGCGGGTCCAAAGAGAAGACGAGCTGCTAAAGGAGATAGTTGAAATCAAACGATTCAACCAGCTACTAAGAGAGGGAAGGACAGAAACGCAAGAAGAGGCAGGCACTTCGAAACAACCTCAGATAGAAATCCCCTCAGTATCATTTGCTGACATGGAGACACATTCCGCAATAGAGCTGAGCGGCGAGGAAGAATTTCAAGTACCCATTACCGAAGCAGATATAGCACCCATGGTCCAGCTCTCAAAGGCTGAAGAAGATGTCCTGAAGGAAAAAGTTACACAAGAGGTAGATGAGCAATGGAAGGCAGCAATGGATTGGGAGCTGAGAGTACTTCATTCCGTCAATGTCACACAACTCACTCCCAATCAAATAAATGCGCAATGGCACCAACAATCCCTGCCCTACCCTCTGATTAAACTTGAGTTACTGCAAGTAAAAGAAAGGCTTTACACCGACAGGCAAGTCGAGGGCGCAGATAAAGACCACCCAAAGTGGAGGTTGAGTTGGCTGAACAAGAATCGCAGGTACTTGATTCTGTTCACAAGAGCACCTGCAGCCCTACAAAAGGATCATACTTTCTGTCTTATACCAAGGGTAAGGACCTGGATAGCACATGAGGCACTACTAAAGAAGCGGAAAACTTGGCTGAATTACCCCAGACTGCCTGCTCTAGAAAAGGGACCAGCGACGACTGAAGAATACATGGTGAAAACCCTAAAGGGTGCCATGTCATTCTTTAAAAGTCTACCAGATTTGTCATGTGCTATGTTATACAAAATCTACCAAATACTGCTCACATGCATCAAAGTGTTCGATGAGCCAAAGCAAGCAGGCGCCCCATGGATGTCATTCCTCGAGGGTAACAAAGGGTTGTGCTATGATCTCAGTGGCCAACCTTCCCTTCCGAAGAAGTCCTCTATGGCTTCTACGCTAGGTGCATGTTTCTACATTCTCACAATATGTGGGCATTTGTTCTACACGGGATTCTTCACTTGGCGAACGAAGATATTTGCGCCAGTGATCAGCAACCTGAGCTCAAGGTTTGTAGGCTACTCAGCAATGGAGCTAAAAAACAGAGTAACTATGCAGTTCTTGCAAGTGCCAGATAAGGAACGGAAAATCAAATATCAAAAGGCTCTAATAGCACTTAAAGATTGCCTCGCCAGCCCGCCAGCCCAAAGACTACTTCAGCCCATAAAGTTGTGTCAAGGGACGACACAGGCGAGGAGGGGGGGAATGTTAGTAGCAAGCTAACACGGATACCACGAATACCATTGTAAAAACACTTATTATTTTGATAAATCGAGAATATTGTAACTCCTAATTTTTTGATAAACCTTGTAATTGATGAGTCGAGGCTACAAGCTTCCAGATTCTATCAACCTATCATTACCCATCTTTGGTAGAACTCTCAGATTATTAGTTTTGACCACCAAAAACCTTGGCTAAGGTATAAAAGCCAATTTTTGTAAGTTATTATATGTTTTGGATAATGAAATACACAATGTGAGCTAACGGCGCTCACTTCTCTCCTTCTCGTGCTTCCTACTCCCTCCCTGGTTGTCACATTGCAGTCGTGTTTGTTGCATTGCAACCGTAGGTAAGAGCTCTATGCATTGGCGTAAGCACTTCACAGTAATTCGTAGCTTTTGGCGTCGCCGACCCGTGGCCTAATTTCATCATAACTAGGAATTTACACTTTCAAATCAAAAACTAAGCATAGGCGGGTATAGGGGCATCATTGCTAAGCATATAGATGCATTCTGGGTCGAAAACGACTAGGTCAAAAATCCACTGCTGTTAATAATCGCGATTTTGGCATTTGACTTAAAGTGGGATTTGAGACCATCAGCATGGGTGCTTAGATCTTATAAACATGTCCTAGAAGTTTTGTTATGTTTGGATGTCATTTGATGCTGCAACAGATGTGATTTGTTTGCTGATGAGCGATTGGCTTTTAGTGATTTCTGCCACTTGAGTGTAGCATGAGTTAGATGCAAGTTGTTAGTTGTTTTCCGAGAGATTGACACCCTCTTGCAGCCTCTATGCACTAGTTGAGTCAGCTTCATCCCATGGATTGGCAATTTAATCGTGGTTCTTGCTAATACTGCAATAAGATAGGATAGTGAGGTTAGACACGCGTCCCACAATCTCCATGTGAGAAACATTACAATTTCAGAAAAAAAACTTCCTAGGTGTAGTAAAAGGTGTCTTTTATTCCAATTCAAAAGTTGAAATATTGTCATCTTCTCATCTTGTGATGTTGCGCTTCGTTTAATCAATTCCAAGAAAAGTTGTAGTCTACAGTTCGTCACAAAACCTTGTTAGCTATGTGTGTGGATTTCTTCTGTCTGTTTTAGTGTGCATAGCAGCATATGATTTGTATGTGTGTTTGTGTGCATTTATGTGCACATGATAATCTATCCAAATCATACCCTCCATCACTAGTTTTTTTAATGTCACTATGCACTCCTTAAATACCGTGTGTGTGTGTGTGTGTGTGTGTGTGTGTGTGTGTGTGTGTGTGTGTGTGTGTGTGTGTGTGTGTGTGTGTGTGTGTGTGTGTGTGTGTGTGTCTGTGTGTCTGTGTGTGTGTGTGTTGTCATCTTCTCATCTTGTGATGTTGCGCTTCGTTTAATCAATTCCAAGAAAAGTTGTACTCTGCAGTTCGTCACAAAACCTTGTTAGCTATGTGTGTGGATTTCTTCTGTCTGTTTTAGTGTGCGTAGCAGCATATGATTTGTATGTGTGTTTGTGTGCATTTATGTGCACATGATAATCTATCCAAATCATACCCTCCATCACTAGTTTTTTTAATGTCACTATGCACTCCTTAAATACCGTGTGTGTGTGTGTGTGTGTGTGTGTGTGTGTGTGTGTGTGTGTGTGTGTGTGTGTGTGTGTGTGTGTGTGTGTGTGTGTGTGTGTGTGTGTGTGTGTGTGTGTGTTGTCATCTTCTCATCTTGTGATGTTGCGCTTCGTTTAATCAATTCCAAGAAAAGTTGTACTCTGCAGTTCGTCACAAAACCTTGTTAGCTATGTGTGTGGATTTCTTCTGTCTGTTTTAGTGTGCGTAGCAGCATATGATTTGTATGTGTGTTTGTGTGCATTTATGTGCACATGATAATCTATCCAAATCATACCCTCCATCACTAGTTTTTTTAATGTCACTATGCACTCCTTAAATACCGTGTGTGTGTGTGTGTGTGTGTGTGTGTGTGTGTGTGTGTGTGTGTGTGTGTGTGCATGGGTTCACATACAAGTACTATATAGCTGGTGTCCAAGTATGTTTATTAAATGTGTAGGGTAACCAAATATTTGTGCAAAAAACCAAGCTTATCTTCTGCTAGGCTACCATAAGCAATATGAGTGGCTATGTTTGTGTTTGTGTTTGTGTGTGGGCCCCTTTATCATGTTATAAATTCTTGGGACCCTTGAATGCTATGCACAACTGAATACCTAAGAGTGTGTTGTTGTATTAAACTTAATACATATACACAAAAAGAACATAACGTTCAAAAGACAACTGGCTTTAGACAACCGGATAGAGATTTATACAAAAATGACTCAATCTTATATTTATTTTCATACAATAAAATATGAATGAGGCAGAAGAGAGAGTTCATTTGGACATTTAAATTATTCTACAACATCAAAGAATCCTTCACCAAGTTGGGGATGGAAATTTTTCAACAAATTAAAGGCATCCCAATGGGATATAGTTGTTCCCCATTGTGATGTAAGGTGTATTTAGCTTGGTTTGAGGTTGAATACATTAAGAAACTATCCTGGTGCAAACACTATGATATGCTTAAAGCATTGTTACATTCATGGAGATACATGGATGACTTGATCTTTGCAAACAACCCCTTTGTTATACAATGCTTGAATCATAAGCAATCCTTGTCCCTAGAGGACCCCTTTATTCTATACCCACTTATATCACTGGTATAAAAGCTACACATGAGGAACATTCCACCACATATTTAAATACACATATCCAATTACGGGAACCTTTTCTAGGTCAATTTTATACAAGCACATCTTTAAAAAAACATAAGATACCACAACCCATTTCTTTTATCCATGCAGCTAGTAATCGCGGTAAATGTATGGCATACAAAGACTGCCTATCACAAGTCCTTCCTATTCTATGAATGCATCACAATTACTTGCACTACACAATTTATTGGTACCAACCAGTTTTCAAGAAATAGTCTACAGAATTGGTGGGGGATAGGTCCACTTGGTGGTCTATCCTCCACCAAGTGTACCTTTCCTCAGGGATGGGGGAGGGCCACACAACACACACACATATGTATTACTATCATCTATAATTGGTTTTTTAACCTCATGCCGTCACACTCTCTCTCACAAAAGCACTATCTCTAATAGCTTATGGTTTCGTGTTACCCTTTACCTCATTCATGCTATAGCTACTTGTATAAACACACTTCGAAGTTGGTACTTTGAACCCTAAGCAGATTTTTAGCCTAACTTAACAACTGCTATATTCAATCTCTCTAAGTTGACCACTTTTGAAAAAGAAAATTTAGGGGATAAACCCCCTTGGGTTGTGAGCATAATACTCACTAGTGTGGGTCTCTGCACCCGATTGCTACTCATAAACTGCTCATCTATTGAGCCCCTTGTTGTCATGCCGCTCCACTTCTATGATGGGAAAAAGAACTAAAGGATGCAGATTAGGTTTATTTGAGGACTATAAGTTTATAGAGTAGTAGTCAAGGCTTGATAACAAGCAAGCTCAATGTTGATATTGAGCCAAATATGGTGCTTTGGCATTGACCTGGTTGATATGTAATCAATTGAGGTGCCCTTATGGAATCACATAGAGTTATTGATGCACTCTGCTCAAAGTGTTGTTTACTAAAATTGTTGATTATAGGATATGCCCATTATGGCTGTGGTAGGGTTTTTGTGGGCAATGTTAACCAAATGTGAAGGGAAGGCCTTCCATGAAATGCAATCACCTATACTTGCATCTTGAGGGCATGTGGCACTATCCAAGACATTGATATGGGTAAAACAATTCGCGATGATAATGTCAATCAAGGGCTATTGAAAATGAAAATTGTGCAATGTAATGCTTTGGTCGATATATATGCCAAATGTGGTGTCCTTTGGTGGCAATGGCCGCCTAAAAGGGACGGCCTACCATAACCAAAATCGGAGGCGGCCCAATGCAAAGTGGGAGGATTATAGTTTGAAGGGAAAAATGAAAAACAAGGGAGGAGATGGATGCAAGCAGCACGCAATGAAGGAAGGTGCAGGGGAGGAGATATGGAAACGTGTCGGCCGGTGTGGTGCTCTGATGATGGCGGTCATGAAGTGACATTTGCACATCATGCTGTGGCGATGCCTTTTGGCCCTATTACTGCCGAAAATTGGTGCTACTACAACGTTCAAATCTCCGTGTCATCAAGCGTCTTGTCACACCACCATGACAAGCAAACAAGGGGTATTTTAGCCTAAGAATAGAAGGGGGGGGAGGGAGAAATGAGGGAGGAAAGGGGAGATTTTCATGAACAACAAAGAGGAAAAGATAGGGTTGAGTAGGAAAGGGGAGAAGCGGGATGAAATATCTCTCTCTCTCTCTCTCTCTCTCTCTCTCTCTCTCTCTCTCTCTCTCTCTCTCTCTCTCTCTCTCTCTCTCTCTCTCTCTCTCTCTCTCTCTCTCTCTCTCTCTCTCTCTCTCTCTCTCTCTCTCTCTCTCTCTCTCTCTCTCTCTCTCTCTCAACTAAGCAAGGTAGGAGAGTAAGCCCGTGGCTTGAAGGCAGGGGAAGAATGATAAAGAGCCCTAGAGTCAATTGAAGGAAGGAAAGAGCAGGAAGGAAGTTTGTAGAGAGGTATTTGAAGCAAGGAAGTTTGTAGAGTTCAAGAAGTATTTGAAGCAAGGAGAGAGACATGGAGGAGATCTCCATCACCATCATCAGCTTAAGCTTCATTAATCATTTTGATAAGCCATGGAGCTATTAACGACCCACTTACTCTTTGTAAAGGGGGTTCAACTCCTTACTTTTCAATTAATACAAGTGATGGTGTCGGTAATGGCCCGCCTTGGCTATTGATTAAGTTGTAATCCATATTTATTTATGATTACAATGATTGCCAGAGCTTGTAGTGTCTCCATTTCTCTCTCTCACACCTCTCACAGCTAGAGGCCCAATGCCTTCCTTGCTCACCTTTCAAACACATATCCCCCAACATTTTTGGTGAACCCGACGTGAAACAAGATAGGGTGGGAGGTGCAGATGGAGAATTTAGAGCAGTTGATGAATTTTATTGAAGAGTTCAATTTCAAAGGGTTTGATGGGAACTTAGCAGTTCCAAATTTGTCAAAGATGCTAGAGCTGGTACACTTGCACCACATGGAGACCACTACTCGCATCAACCTCAATGATCACAACTACAGAGATGTATGAAGAACACCTGTAGAGGATTTTGACTCTGCAATTTCTACAAAGTCCAAATCACATGTGTGGTTGAACTCTAGACAAACACAAGCGAGTGAGACCCTTTGAAGATTTTGACTATATGCCTAAGACTTTTCCTGAAGAAAGAATGGAACCTTTGGAGTGGACTCAAATTTTGGCCACCTTAGATGTGTGTGTCAATTACATCACATCTACCAAGTTTTGTGATGAAAATGGCTTGGACCTAGTACCTTTTTGCATGATCAAAGTGAATCTAGAGAGAAATAACCAAGAGACAATCAAGAATAATGAAGTGGAACAAGAGTTGGAAACGCAAGTGCAATGTTTGCATATCCAGGATGAGATTTCTATTTGAGATCTTACCATGGAAAAGGATTCAGCCACATTCTAGAGGATGATAGGGAGCTAAGAAATGAATGTTACTATAACACCCTTGATACTCACAGATACTTAGAGCTAAGCATGGATGATGAGAAATCAGAAGTCCATGAGAATGATCTAGAAACAATAATTGAAGGGTTCTTTGATTTCCCAAACCAAAATCCAAGAGACAAAAATGTTACAAGAACAAATGCACAAAAAGGGGAATAAGAAACAATCCCATGCCATACATTGAAGGGAAACGGTCTTACTTAAGATTAGTGAGAGCCCTTGATTGCATAAAAGACAATGTAACTAGGAAACCATCGACACCTTCTCAGCCAAACAGATTGAAACCAAAAAAAGAACAAACGACAAAACCTCCCAAGGATGCATCAAAGACTGTGGATTCCCTTAGCACTGCTAGATGGACAAAGGTTGAGCAAAAATAAATAAAGTGAACTAAAATGGACATTGAAAGAGGTTTGGACAACGAAAATGGAGAGTGAAATGAAAAGGGGGAAGAGTCAGAAAAGGAAGGAATAAGTATACCATCTCATCACAAGAAGTACACTATTTAGGATCGCAAAATCAGCATCAATTAGCCCATTAGGGAAAGGGAAGAATGTGGAAAAATCTTATGATGGACCTAAGGATGCTAAAAGAATAGACCTAGCAAAGCCAGGAGAAGAGCCTAAACCTACTTATATTGTTATAGATCTATCTCCGTATTAAGAGAAATTACAGGTTCAAATGCTCAAGGAGTGTAAGGATGTGTTTGTCTGGTCTTATAAGTACTTGAAGGGGGTTGATCATGCCATCTGTCAACATATGATGCCTTTAAAGTATGATGCTAATCCAAGCAAACAAGGCCTATACATTTCTCGGGGGATTCACCATGGAAAATTTATTGCACCAAGTAAGTGCAAGGGAGGGGTTTTTTGTACAAGTTACAGGACAACAAGAGACCCAACAATCTTTTGAAGTAACTCATGCAACATGAAGTAAAGGTTGAGACAAAGGGAAGTAGCAGGCTACATAAGAGATCTCAAAGACAAGTACGGCTCAAAGGACAAGAGTAGAAAGGAGCAATAATTCTCAAACACTAGCCAAAAGAGCACATCACCTAACAAAAGAGGTCTTAGCTGAAATGAGAGAAAGGATTGTAAAAATAGAGGAAGAGCACTTGAAAAAGTCAATGGAGTGCAAAATCAGACTTCTCCATTCAACCAGTCTACAACTCCTCAAACCAATGACCATCAATGAGGATTGGTATATCTGGTCTCTTACTCTTCCTTGGATAAAATATAAAATGTATATACAAAAATTTAGCCATTGAACAAGAAAGGTTAGAATCTCAACCACAAGAGTGAAAACGTAAGTGGAGAGTATCATCACTAGAGAAGCATCCAAAATGGAAAATTCATATGATGAGAGCTACCCACTTTCCTTGAAAAGTATGTTACATTCTGCCCACTGCCATGAGTGCAAACATGGATTCAGTACAAAACACTACAAAACTGACAATTGGTTGAACTATCTAGCAATACTAGGACCCAATGACAAAGAAAGATTGGATGAAAAGTACATGCTTAACACTCTCCACATAGCAGTCAAATCGTATGAGAGGATTCCTAATCTATCTTGTCAGATGATGGTGACAAAGGTTTGCAGAATGATGGCCGCTTGTATCACCATGTATCATAAACCCAAGGTCTCAGAAACTCCATGGATATCATTTTTGGAAGTAAATAGAGGTTTAGTTTATGACCTGAATAAGAAGCCAGATGAAAGAATTCTACATGGCTTCTTTTCATGCCCAATGTTTATGCTATCTTAAATCTTGAACACATTTGAAGCATTTTATACAGGGCTCTTCACACTAAACACCACCCTTTTTGAACTTGAACTCCATGACATTCGAGCACGCTTTGTGAGTTATCCATTCGAGGGCCACAATGAAATCCTTTGCCCCTGAAGATAGAGCAATAGCAACCAAATATCATAAAGGGGTATAAGAGCAAGCACGACACTACTTTGAACGACGACCCTTTATCTGTCAGCATCCTCGATTTTTACTCATGTCGAGGACAACATGAATTTGGAGGGGGAGAGTGTCAATGGATTGATCAAACGGATGCCCACCTGCTGGTAGGACATGTATCCGGACACCACATTTGTGCTCAAATTGTTTTTCAAGCTACTGTAGTGATACTTTGTGTAAATCCTAATTCCAGAGTAGCAAGTCAATTCCCTCAGTTGTAATTCATATCATGACGTTTGTAAAGGCCCATGTGAGCTAGGCACTAGACATTTAGAAATCCCTAGGTATGAAGGTCAATAACTTTAATGTGAAAGGAGGCTTATCTTTGTTGGAAGAGAAAAGAGCTCTGTTATACGTACGCTCAAGCGACTACGAAGCTCTAACTTGTAGTCAACATAACTAATGATTGGATAATCCATTTTCAATTTTGAAACTTGCATTGTGTTCCTCTTCCCTTGATCTTTTATTCAAGTGTAAGCATTGTCAGTTTTGTTGAGGTTCATGACTATGCATTAGTAAGCCTAATCTTTAGAGTTGAGTCCTTAAATCACTATTTTTTTGCCATTAGGCAAGTGTTCTTAGACCATAGGGCAACCTTTCAGGATAGTTCTGTTGCAGTTTTCAAGACATTTTTCATGATGAATCGTGATCTTCGTACCTTCTCAGATTGCGACCACACTTGGTAGGATAGTGCCCTAGGTGTCTTAGACCTCCCCTTGAAGTTGCATTGCATTTCGAGTCCGTTCGACTGTTGAAATGGCATGATGACCTAGAGCGGTGAGAAAGGACATAGGCAAATTTTTCAATCATTGAGTGGTGGTTTGCTTATTAAGTTTTTGTGTTTACTTGTTAGGTTCGCTTCTTGAGGATTGACAACCTCAAAGAGTTTCTGTGCCCCATCTGAGTCACTTCCTTGAGTATTGACATTATGGTAGTGCCAGATAGCTATGCTATAGACGTCTGTCACGGTGACGTGCTAACATTGGCACCGTTGTCGAGGAATGATTCTTAGATGGTAAGTGACCTATTGCGTATTTAGAGCGTTCTTTTCCTAAGATTTGTCTTTCCATTCTATTTATATCTTAGCACTAAAGCAACTAGACACGGGGTTTAGTGCTTGGTAGATTCTAGAAGTCAAGGACTTGCTGAAGCTATTCTCGAGAGGTAAAGAGGGTTGTGAGTGACATAGCCAAAAGCATTTCATTCTTTGATTTTCTCGTTACTTTCAAAGTGTTGTATTGTTTTTGTTACAACTTTGTTTTGTACCGTTTTGTTTCATGTTTCATCTCAGTACTTAGGAGTAGTGTAAGTAGAAACTACCACCATCGAATTTGAATTGAAAGATCAGGGCAACAATTGTTGAAAACCATATTTTGGCCGAAACAACCATAACTGTGAAATTCTAAAAATTTGATAGTAGAGAAGTGATCCAAATTCAAAAATGTGTTGATCAAATGCATTAGTAGACTCTCTAGAAGCAATCTGGAAAGTTTGAGCAGATTCTGTGGAGGAACATGGATCGCAATCCATGTCTCCCAAAGACCATTTTTGCAGAAAAGTGATCAGTGACACTGTGCATCAGCGGGACATTGCTCTGAGAAAGTTTTCTTGAAAGAAAAACTCAAAAATCACATCAAAATTGGCTGATAGGAAAAAAACAACAAAACAGGCACTTTAAACATAAAATTGAGCATTTTTGAGATTTTGAGATCCAAATCAAAAAAAGTGAAAATTTGATTTCCACAGAGTGGAGGCATGTTGCTGACCAAATTTCATGTTTAGAAGTGGTGGAACATGGATTGCAATCCATGTGTTCCCCTTGACCATCTGGAGCTGAGATTTGACCGGTACATAGCTGATACCAATTGGAACAACTTTCTCAAAAGGCACCATAGCAAAAAACTGGTCAAACACAGAACTAGTTAAAAACCACGGGGCATACAGAAAAACTTACTTTTGACAAAAAGAAGTTGTCCAAATCACAAAATAAGTGGTGGAGTAGACTATTGATACTGCAAGTATTCAACGGGCCAAAGTTGGTGTCTCGATTTGATGAAACATGGATCAAGATCCATGTCTCCCATCAGGATTTTTGGTTGAGATTTGAGTAGAAGGTAGCTGAGACATAGAAAAACATTGTTTTTCAGAAGAACCATATGCAAGTGGCCAAAAGAGCCAAAAATAGAACATTGTCAAAACTATCACAACAGTTTGTAGAATTCACTTTTGGTTGAGCAAAACTTATCCAAATTCAAAAACAAATAGGAGCAGGTTACAAACATCAGAGTCTATCAACACACCAAATTTCAGATCCAAAAGTGATGGAACATGGATCGTGATCCATGTCCCCATGTGAATTTTTGGACATAAACTATACCAACCTGTAGCAGAGACCATTGTGAACAAAAGTCCCCAAAGAAGGTTTGTCAAAAATGTCCAAAAGGACTCATCAAAAGTGCAAAAAATAGTTCAAGGTGAGAAACCGCCAAAATAGCCCTAGGGATTGACTTTTGACTGACCTAATCAAGTCCAAAAAATACAAAAACCATATAGCCAACATTAGGAGACCAAGGGAAAGCTGTGTGCCAAGTTTCAATGTAATCTACCATAAGGATACATGGATCGCGATCAATGTTTCCCTATCTGAGACCAAACTTGTACGATAGCTATACATCACAAGGAGTTTAGTGGTCTTTTCAAAACTGAAATTGGATATCAAAAACCAAGCCAAAAGCCCAGAACTATCAAGCACGACAAAGTGCCAGAACTGACCTAATTTTCAATCCAGAGGTCCATTTTTCAAACAAGTTTGATTCCATATTACCTACTAGTCATGCTGATTCTGATGATATGAAGAAAAGTTAGTTTGGCCTCCAAACATGGATCACGATCCATGTCGCCATAGTGACAGCTTGACCTAAAATTTTACAGATCAGTAGTGCATACATAAGGAAACATATCCCCAAGTCTGACAGCAAATACGGATTTTGGATGAGATATTACAATTAATTGGAGTTACAATTGGAACTAGAAGGATAACGAAGTAAATTCTAAATTAAATTGGAATCCTTATTGGTATCTTCAAACACTCCCAATTAGTGGGTCGCCACGACGGACGTCTGTAGCATAGCTATCTGGCACTAACATAATGTCAATACTCAGGGAAGTGACTTGGATGGGCATGGAGACTCTTTGAGGTTTTCAGTCCTCAAGAAGTGAACCTCACAAGCAAACACAACTCAACAAGCAAATCACCACTCAATGATCGAAAAATATGTCTATGTTCTTTCTCACCGCTCTAGGTCATCACGCCATTTCGGTACTCGAACGGACTCAAAATGCAATGAAACTTGTCTAAAAGACCTAGAGGCACTATCCTACCAAGTCTGGTTGCAACTAAACAAGGTACCGAAATCACGATCCATCATGAAAAAGGTCCTAAAAACTGCAATAGAACTATCCAAAAAGGTCACCTAATGGTCTAGGAACCCTCGCCTATGGTCAAACAAAACGTCAAAAAACGATGATTTAAGCACTAAAATTTGAAGATCAATCTCACTAATGCGTAGTCACGAACCTCAAAAAAAACTACCAATTCTTACACTTGAATTGAAGAGAAAGGAAAGAGGAACACAATGTAAGTTTCAAAACTGAAAACGGATTATCCAATCATTAGCTATGTTGATTACAAGTTGGAGCTTTGTATACACTTGAGTTTACGTATAGCAGAGCTCTCTTCTCTTCCAACAAAGATAAGCCTCCTTTCACATTAAAGTTATTGACCTTTATACCTAGGGCTTTCTAAATGGCCAGTGGAAATGGCCAGTGTCTAGCTCACATGGACCTTTACAAATGTCATGAAAAAATTACAGCTCAAGGAATTGACTTGCTACTCTGGAATCAGGATTTTCACACAATATCACTACAGTAGCTAAAATAATAGAGCACAAATGTGGTGTTCGGCTATGTGTCCGTCCAGGTGAATGCCTGTCCGGTCAATCCGCTAACATTCCCTCTTCCAAGCTCATGTCGTCCCTTGACACGACCATGTACAAGCTTGTTGTTAGGGTTATCTTCATCTTTGTCTTCAAGGTTCATCTTTAGCTTTGTATGCCTCTCGTTGGTGACGTTTTTCCCTTCCTTGAGTGCTTCATATCTATTTTGTTCTTGTGTGATGTGTATATTGGACTCCAATTGTCGAGAAAATTTTATAGTTTGTTGCACATTCTCGTCTTTGTTTCCACTAGTGCCATGAAGATGGCAATTAATGTGCCTGCCTTTGTGAGAACTGAGCTTCTTTGGGTCAGTGACTTGATGAAGGATTTGCTCTCAAATTCCATCGCAATGGGAGTCCTTTGCAATATGTATCAAACATGAATCATTGTGTGAGCTCCTTATTATGGTTTTTGATGAGCTCCTTATTATGGTTTTGATGCTCTCTTGCTAACGTTGTCAGTGCTTTTCCATTGTCTCTCTATGCCTTTCTTCGTTTTTCCCATGTTTGATGAAAGCTTGATTGTTGTGCTTGAATGTAAGATTTGTTCTTGACAAGTATGTTGAGATCTATAGCTGAATCTCCAAGTAGTTTTCAATTGACTTGGGTAGCCTTTCCTTATTGCTGATGTAGAAGGAATATATACAAGAAGATGATTATGAGGGTTTCTAGATTAGGGTCTTAAAACTTGGATGACCAAAGGAAAAAAAACACCCAGTGGAAAAAGAGTGCCTTTGGTATGGGCTCTTATTGGAGTTGAGAAGTTCCACTTGAAGTACATGTCATGATAGATGAGTGCTTGGGAGAAACAAAGGAAGAGTGCCTAATGCAAGCGCGGAGTATGGGACACTCTACAAGAAATCAATCAAATAAGAGCATGCAATGGGAACGATGGAGTTGATGGGTTCTTCAAGAAACACGTATAGCATAATGCCCATCAAAGGACGTCGCAATAGCTTCCACGTTTCCAAGAAGGGTTTTTTATGAAGAATCTTCTCCACTCATACCTCACTATGCTCAAAGTGAGTGTCTTTTAGACTTGCTCCTTCACTTCACCAAACTTAAGATACATAGACTTCGACTCTTATGCTCACATATACTAGCATGAGCGACACAACGTAATTATGTTCAACTCTTCCAGCTTGAGAAGTACTTAGAATAGCTAAGATGCTTAGACCCCCGGGGCAGTCACTTTTTAGAATGTGTATGCTATCACGTGAGTTAACTGGAGAGGATTATTAAAAGATCAAAATGTATCAAAATGTATACATACAGAGGGGGGTGGGGGTTTTTAAAATAGGCACGTAGTGTAAATATAGTATGTATATTGAGGTATTATTAATAACCTCTTGAACGCACGTGATATAGGAAGCTTTTGATAAGTGATCGCCCCGGGGCTTAGACCACAAAGAATATTAATTGAAGCTTTGGGACGAGCACCTCACTCATTTAGTGGCTTACCTTGCCGAGTCTACTTCTATGCCATTTATTTTTAATGGCGACTTGGACATACCTGTTCAAGGCTAAAAACCCAATTCCATAAGTGCTTGGAGATTTAGGCCTCTTTCATTGTGTTGGTTCATGGTTTCTACCATTTTGTCCAATAGGTCGGAATACTTTGGCTCCACTTGACTTGCTTGTCGTATGTTGGCACTGCTTTGCAAAACCATCTATGTGGTTGTAGTAGGAAGTGATGGATCCTTTGCTTTATCTTTTATGTGAAGGAGTTGTTGATGTGTGTGGATCTTTGTGTTTGAGTGCCCACCAGCAATTTCAAAATCCACCTTGTCTTTGGTCTCTCTGTGAGTGTCTTTTTCATTTTCTCCTTTTGCTTGATGACTTGATGGCACTAGACTTTGGTATCCATATTAAATTATTTCCTTTGTAAAAGCCTTTATTTTGTAGTTGAAGATGAGGTATCTATGTAAAGGTTGTGGCATACTTGGCTTCGATAGGATTCTGCTAGCTTTTGGTTGTTGTTGCTTGCCTTGTGTGGAGCCCTCTATTCCGTGACTAATCTTTGTTGTTACAGGTTGAGCTACAACTTTTGGTAACCATATTTGAGTGTTACCTTTGTAAAATCCTTGTAATTTGAGTAGCTTAGTTGGAATCATCCAATGCTCCACATGTCTTTGCTGGGTAGCTTTGGTGAAGTCTGACTTTGGTACCCATACTTGTTGCATTGCTTGTTGCTTTGAAGGTCCTTCCTTTTGTCTTTTGATGTTGTTATTTCTCCTACTTGAGTTGTTTGTTTTTTGTTCATAGCACGGCTTGCTCTTTGTAGAACTTCTTGCTTGAGGTGAGTATGTCCAGGCTATTACTTTAGTCTGTGTGGCCCAAATATTTATGTTTCCTTAAAATTAGCCTTGAGGAGTGATTGACTCATTTGATGCTACCCACCGTGTCACCTTTTGTTGTTGAGGTTGAACTTGTGCTTCATGTATCCAAACTGGGTCATTTACTTTGATATTCTCTTTGGATACCAACACCTGGTTGATACTCTTTGGTTTTAGGCTTTTTTGTGATGGAAACTTTGGTTGATAAACTTTTTGCTTCGATTTCCATTGCATTGTTCATGGTTTGGCTTGTGATGTAGAGACTGCATAGGAAGCTTGATGTGATTCGTTGAAGAAAAAGTCGTCTTGTGAGGTCGATTTACTAAAATGTTTACCTTATTTAACTTTTTTGTCTATGGATGGCTGTATCATTTCCGCATGGATTTGAGAAGCTTCATGGACTCTTATTGTTGTCGTTGTCAAAGTTTTTGGTTGTTGTCAAAAGAAGATGTTCCTACAACTTTTTGTCGGGACTAGACTCTCCTTGAGGTGATGGGAGTCGGTTATGTGGAAAGTATCCTTGTAATCCCTAGTACTCAACTTGAGTATGGCTTTTGCCATGCCAAAGCTAGGAATCGTCATTTTTGAACTTGTGTACACTATCTCCTCTAGCTCAATTATTGGTGGCTTTCCCATCATTATCAATGCGCCATAAGACATTAGATTCTTTGTCACTTTTGGATCCATCACAATTGAACATGTGATTTAAAGTCTTGTTTCTCCGCATATGTTGAATTTGATCTTCATAGAGAAACAATTGATCTTCTTCCTTATCCTTGTTCTTCTCTTGATCTTGCATTTGTTGAACATTTGCCTTTGAACTTGGAAACTTTGCTCCTTCACCTGCTTTGGGTTTTGTATTTTTTGGAGTCGACTTTTTTTAAAACAGCTTTTGTTGATTCTTTAGGTATGTTGATGATGACATATTCTCATGGTTACTCTGTTTCCTTTGTTTGCACTTTGGCACCATGCTCCATGAAGTAGCTATATGTCTCACCTTTTTTGTTTTCATACTCACAAACCTCATTAACCTCCTTCAACACCTTTATCGTAAATAAGAGAGTTATGTCATAGCCACTTGAATGTTCGTCTTCAGTATCGTTCCCTAAATTTTCGCTCCTTGAATCATGGAATTCATCCTCATCATCGTGTGGAAGATCCCATATAGAAGCTTTGTCCACTATTCGTTTGCAATCTCTTGTTTGTGAAGTGTGCGAGCGGGCATGTGTGAGTGTGTGCAACAATGGAGAAGAGAGGAGAAGAGGAGACCTTGTGTTTGCAAGGGCTAAAAATCACTCTCTACATGTGAGACCCCTTATTCTATTATGTACATAATGAATAAGTATAGTGGGCAGGCACCTGGCCTAATCGGCCACATGGGGCTTTACCACAACAACCTCCCACGTAAAGACCAATGTGGCCGTGAGAGAGAAAACAAAACCATAAAAAACCTATACAAGGCCATCACAAGTATGACCTCAGCCAATGGCCACTGGCTCAGTGAATCTTTGTGCATCTAGCTCTAATCATAGAGAAAGTATAGAGCGATTGACACCATACTCCTCACCAAAGCCGCACACATCCTACAGGTATCTCACCATATGATGCAAAGTGTCCCTATGCTCAAGGCCAACGTCAGTCACTGCACGACTAACTGTTCCCACTACAAATGCACCTACCACAAATGCAATCTTGGGTCTCGAGATGACTATCTCGTACATGAGATTCCCGAATGCTGATGCAATCCTAGCAATATCTACCAATCTGACCATCTCAGTCAAATCTGTCTCAGAACTCCACTCAGGGAAATCACCCCTGACACCCACACTCCAATCCCTGGAATCCATCCTCGTGTCCATCGCATGTCACATGTGCACCAAGAGCATTTGTCTGTCTTGAACCCTGTGTGGCAAGAGCAATGCCTAGCTCTAACTTATACGCATCAGCCTCTGGCCTAAGCATATCCATGAATGATTAAATCATGGCTGAATCCTCAACACTCAAGTCATCCATATACGTCATCATACCCACAAATGACATGCCCTGCTGTACAACTGTCTGCACAACTGGCTCAACATGCTCACAAACCGGAGCATGATGTGACCTATCCACAAAGGAGACATGCCTTGTTTCTCTGCATGGTTGCATACTTACGAAGACTGCACCATCTCGTACGTGACGTACTCGCATCACATGAATCATGCCAACACTAGCACCTCTTGCTATGACTAGCTATCCATGATGCAATCTAAAACTGTGCTCATCCAGCACTATCTGGCATCCGCTGTCTCGTAACTGACTCATAGAGATCAAGCTCTGTGTCAAACCTGGCACATGGCGTACATCTCGCAACATGAATGATGCACCACTCGGCAACAATAGTCTAACATCTCCTGTACCAACTATGTCATGCATTGAACCATCAGCTAGACACACATGTCCAAGCATACCACTAGCATATGTGCTAAACCACTCATGACTCAGCGTGACATGAAATCTAGCATTCACATCTAGCATCCAATGTGAAGGTAATGTGTCGTCAAAAACCGACATAAGAAAGTCAAGAGTAAACATGGAAGCAAAGGTGACATCTCTGTCATGCATAGCCACATACGCTACATCTGCTCCCACATCATCCAAAGTGATAGCATCCCTCTTGTGTTGTCTCCTACACTATCTCATCCGCCAAAAATAGTGCCTACGTACATTCCCTATATGACCACAGTGCCAACACACAACATCTCTATGTCTGCAAGATCGTCCTTCGACTGTAGGCATCTCTCTAGACTCATTTGTGCCAAAATCATTACACAATCTTTGCAATAACTCTCTAGTTGTACATGCTCCAAACCAATGTGATAGACAGACTCACCAAGGTGTAACATGATCGTGGAACGTGCAAGCTCATCCAAGTCCTCCCACTCATTGTCAGTCATAGACTCTCGCCTAGCATCCATGCCCTGTAGTGGCAACACTTGGCCCAACTGAGTCAATGCATCATGCATATTTGCTTTCCAATGCTCAAATTTTGAACCATCAATCTTTTTATGGAAAAGCAGAAACCCTGACAATGATGTACATGCCAAATCCATGGCGATAACCTGTGACAAGACCAAGCACAAATCGATCAACTAACAATAACCAAAACCTGGCTAACACTGTCAGGACAAGGGTCCTATAGGGCAAGGCCCAACATAGGGGGTCAGGGACCTAGGCCAAGGGCCGGCTGGACCAGTGCGGACTGGGGATCTGCTTAGGGCAAGTGCTAGGAGCTAGCCTATATAAGGGGCGGTAGGGAGGAGGATCCCAGGTTCAGTTACCCTAGGTCTTATATTGGTATCAGAGCTAGGGGAGAAGGAGCCATGGAGGAGGGGGCAAGGTTTCATGAAGCATGCAGCGTCTCTCTCTCTCTCTCTCTCTCTCTCTCTCTCTCTCTCTCTCTCTCTCTCTCTCTCTCTCTCTCTCTCTCTCTCTCTCTCTCTCTCTCTCTCTCTCTCTCTCTCTATCGAAGCGTAAGGCATGGTCTCCCTCTGCCCAAAGCAACTCTCTCTCTCTCCTTGGCGTTGAGAGCTTCCATGGAGGGGTGAATTGAGGGCAGAACCGCAGGAGGGACCCCTTATATGGGGATTTCCATGGCGGGCTCAAGAAGCCAAACCAGGCCGTGGGCAAGAGCCCTAAGCAGTTGAGGGCCTCCGACAAGCAGGCCACGGGAAGCAACCCTTGCACACAGCGAAGAGAATTTTGACATGCAAATTTATGCGCCATCTTGGGCTTGATGGATGCGTCGGGCAGCGAATAGCGTTTTACGCTTCTGGAGCGGGTCAAGAAGCTTAACGTAGCGCGGGGGCTGAGGGATTTTCTAGTTACCATTTAGACCCAAGTGGTTGCAAACGGACAACAATGTTGAAAATCAAGATGTTGCTCTTGTTTTCATTGAACCTCCTGACTGCACCAATTATCAGTCATACAGACAACTGGCTCACTTATGGGACGTCAGTAAAGAAAACATCAGTATTCTTAAGAAGATATTACTACTTGTGTTTTCGAGGACGAAAACTCTTAAGGGGGGAGTAATGTCAAGACAAGGGTCCTACGGGGCAAGGCCCAACCTAGGGGGTCAAGGACCTAGGCCAAGGGCCTGGACTGGACCAATGCGGACTGGGGATCCACTTAGGGCAAGTGCTAGGAGCTAGCCTATATAAGGGGCGGTAGGGAGGAGGATCTTAGGTTCAGTTACCCTAGGTCTTACGTTGGTTATTTCAGACATTGTTGATTCCTCACCAATGTTATACACTACTATGATTCCCCATTTACCAGTCATCTGGGACGACTATCTATAAACCGTGAGGAAAACACACCTCAGTGTTGTCAGTTATCCAAGGGGATAGGAAGATTACAAAGAGTAATCTAGTGTTGAAGGATCTGCTAAGAGCATACGTTAGCACAACGCATTTCTGAATAGATGATTTTCTCCCTATTCTAGAATTTGCTTAAGTACGGTTTTCGACTTTGAACACCTATTGAGGTGGGGTTGGAGATTGTATCAATACTTTCATACGTCAAGGACTTACCAGGTGTGCTGACAAGGTATGTTGTCAAGTATCCTTCATTAGGGATGAGCATGTAGTTATTTGTGTTCCAAACTATTCAGAATTCTAACACAAGGACATTCCCTATCTACGGACTTTTCAAGATACTCAGGCGAGTAGGAAATCTAGCTCACAACTGCATGGATAGTTACGCCAAAGTTTCCTTGCATTATTCCAGTACCTTCAGAAGATCTGAAAACTGGTTATGCCTTTCGACAACTCTTAGTTGTGGTTACTCCTTTACAGCACTCAAGTGAGTCATAAATGGAGTTACCATTTTAGACCCAAGTGGTTGCAAACAGACAACAATGTTGAAAATCAAGATGTTGCTCTTGGTTGCATTGAACCACCTCACTGCACCAATTATCGGTCATACAGACAACTTGCTCACTTATGGGACGTCAGTAAAGAAAACATCAGTATTCTTACGAAGATATTACTACTTGTGTTTTCGAGGACGAAAACTCTTCCTTAAGGGGGGAGTAATGTCAGGACAAGGGTCCTACGTGGCAAGGTCCAACCTAGGGGGTCAGGGACCTAGGCCAAGGGCCAGCTGGACCAGTGCGGACTGGGGATCCGCTTAGGGCAAGTGCTAGGATCTAGCCTATATAAGGGGCGGTAGGGAGGAGGATCCCTGGTTCAGTTACCCTGGGTCTTATAAACACATACACCAAATACTGTCAACATACAACATAAGCTGTCTAAGTAAAGAAGTATGGCGATCAATGTAACAAACAAGTGAGCAAAACCACTCAAACGATGCCAAAACACTCAGTCTAATCCAAAGCGCTATGTGATAATCAATGAAACTATCCAGTGAGCAAACACTCTCACAACGCGATGCCAAACACTATGGCAAAGCAAACCACTGAGTGAAAAATGCAATCAAAACACAATTGTAAACCATGCGTATAAACAAATAAACTCGCAAAAAAAATCCGACAGAGTTTTAGCAGTATTTGGCTATCAAATCATAATAACCATACATGCCATAAACATGCTCAAAACCATGAGCAAATCATGCACAAAATCCGCACTCAAGCATACATGAGCTGCCCCAAAGTCTCAACTCCTTGAGCATCAAACCACATAAGGCATACATCGTATCCTCCCACCTGTGAGCAAACTTGCAGCCATTACCACTCTCACATCCAAGAGCAAACCATGTGTGGAATCCTCGACACACAATAAACAGTTGTTGCTGCAAAACATTTCGAGGTCAAAATCAGTCCAAATGGACATCACCATTGTGTCCAGAGCATGCCAAAACCCTAGGTTACACCCTAATCTTGCATAAATTGCATTCTGTAGTATGCAAAAGTTATGCAAAAAACACTATTTTGGAGCTCGAAAAATGACCTGCGGAAATGAAATTTGCATTCTTCCTGCAAGTATGGCTGCAAGAAAGCATACACACTTGCAATACACCCTTCTCTCAAGCTTGGGAATTTCCCTCAAGCTTCCATAAGCACAAATCTGGAAGTTGCTCACCGATCTCAAGCTTTCACCGAAAGCGAGCTCACCATAGCCGAAAGCTCACTTCTCTGTAGCACTCCTCCATCTGTTGCGAAGCCAAAGCTCTGATACCAGTTGAAGTGCACGAGTGGGAGTGTGTGTGAGTGTGTGAAACAATTGAGAAGAGAGGAGAAGAGGGGACCTTGTGTTTGCAGGGGCTAAAACTCACTCTCTACATGTGAGCCCCCTTATTCTATTATGTACATAATGAATAAGTATAGTGGGTGGGCACCTGGCCTAACCGGCCACATGGGGCTTTACCCCAACAGTTTGTTCAATCTCCATTGTTTCAAAAAAAAAATTGGTTTCATGGACTACAGATACCATTAGAAAAGGGTATGATATCATATCCATCTTTGTTGCAAAACGTAGTATTGGTCACCTCATTTACGCAGACGTCAAGAGTCGCTAGTATTTTTTCCATCCAAAGGGTTCAAAAAATTCCTATGGAAATGGTTTCTTTATGTAGTAGTATTCATCTATTAAATGCTCTAGGATGCAGCCTTCCTTTCTAAGACATCCTCATTCTGATGTCCCACACATCCAAATGTGAACATCCTTCACTAGCCAATCAGGCAACCATGTTATGTCTTTCGTAGTGACAACAAAGTCTTCTATCGGAGTTCGATTTACATCCTTGTAACTGTGATCCTTAGTGTTTACCTTGGCTATGAGTCCCTTGTGCCATAAATAGAGATGGTCATAGCCCCAACCTTGAACCATTTTGAGTTGGCGTATGAATGGTCATCTCGGGAAGGTCACCTAAGAAAAATATTACCTATCACGTGAGTTCAACATAAGGGTATTTAAAGTCCTTGAAACTTACAAAAATATATATAGAGAAGGTTTTAATTTTTTCAAATTTGAAAACAACTTACAAATTTTAAAATAAAAGGATACATTATGTTCCTTAAAAATTTCACAGAAACATTTCTTGAATGCACGTGATATGGTAGTTTTATATCCCAAAATAACCTCAAAGTTGTTGCCTTTTCCAAATTCAACTATAGAAAAAGCGTGTTCGTACTCTATTCCTCAAGAGGATATAATAATTTGTTCCAGCATCCCTAAGGGTCTCTCTACATATTCGTCTGATAGTTGCAACTTCATGAACAATTTCTTGAGAGTTGGTCTTCCCCATTTTTCCCAGATTCCCTTTATAGCAATGGCTATGCCAGCCCCACTGTCAAGTATGACTATCATTTTTACTCCTTTATATTTGAGTGATAAGGTGGTGTTTCCTTCTTCTCGTTCGCAATAGTCACCCACCTTATTCACTGGTATCAGCTTTGAATTGGGTCTATCGGATTGAGTTTTACCAACGTTGTCATATGAGAGGTTTTCATGTGAAGGGATTTTCAACCCCATATTTTCTAGGTGTTTACATATTTGGTTCCATAGATCCAGTCTAATTTTCAGTAACTCTGAGAGAGAAAGTGTGCAATGTATAGGAGAAGACATCAATTCGTGCAAGCTTTTGGTATCCATCATTTTTGGTGTGGCTTTGCACTGAGAAGGTATCACTCTAACCTCAAAGTTTGTTTCATGGTCTGTAGAGATTGTGGCTGTCTCTCTTCACATGCTATAGACTCGGCGTCTCCATATAGAGATTGTATGTCTCCTTGGAGAAATTCATGTCCCATGTTGATCTCAGGGACAGGTGCTGACTGTAAAGTAGCACTACCATCTTTTTGGTTTCCGATCATTTCCCACAAGGACTGTGGCCTTGGCCCATCCACTTCAGGTATTGGCGGTATCTTGTGAGATTTGGTCTCATCCATTGTGTTGTCCACTACCCTCGTATTCAATGGCTTTTCATTCCTTGGTTGAGTTGGAACTACTTATTTGTTTTCTTTCTGCATGCTTGTGTTCTTTATTAACACATGCACTACTTTCTCATGGGCTTTCAATGTTTATGGAGCCATTAGAGCTTGAGCTTTCTCTAGGAGCTATTTACACATTTCCATCCACTTTGTTTCAATTTTTGGATATGGATATGTCAACATTATTTGCTCTAAAGTTTGGTTGTTCTTGAGCCTTGCCACATGAGTTTGCAACATAGCGTCTAGTCGTTCATTCCCCCTTCTCTGATGTTATGTATTGATACCTCCAAGAGTATTTCAGATTACTTCCCCCTTAAGCTTCACATAGACAGGGCCAATAATGATGCTTGCTTCCCATAGGGGAAGAGGAAGAAACTAGTATCTGGGGAGCATCTCTTTAAGGACCCTCTGTTACCATATACATGCGGTAGTGATGTGTGTGAACACACTAGGACCACCGGGGCATTTTTTCCCTCTTTAGGAGGTTTTTTTCCCTGTGCATTGTATATACGTCCATCACTCTAGGGCTATCTATCTTTGCATTGCACACTAAGTAAAACACTCTCTATTGTGTTCCTTGAGCTTCCTTCATCTTCTCCAAGCAGTGTGTGTCTCTCTGCAACCCTAATTCCAACAATTGGTATCAGAGCAGGTTGCATCCTCTCGGGCTTAGTCGCCAGTTGCTCCAGTACACTCCTGCTCACTTTCTCCAATTTCAGTGAGCTTTGGCAAGTGTTCGCATTTCGGGCGAGCTCGTATAGCTTGGTCTGCTCAGATTTTTGATTTGGGCTCATTTCGGCCTCCGTTTCCACTACAGGCAGTACTGCACAGGCTTTTTTGTCATTTTGTGCAGAATTTTTGTCAGTGTCGTTTTCTGCATAACAAGTGCCTTATACTCTTCTATGGTTTGTGCTATATAGCACGTGTTGTTCCCCCTCCGTTTCTCCTATTTTCTGGCACTTTTCACATCAGGTGCAGCATTTACCATGGCTAACAACAACAACACATATGTGTTCAAGATGTTTGCTACTGAGGACAGGTTCGATGGGGACAACTACCCTATGTGGGCTTATATGCTACAACATGTTCTTGTGTCAAAAGGCGTCTGGAACATTGTGCAGGGCATTGATGTACGTCCGGGTTATGAAGATGTAGGCGATGTTGAGGATGTTGCAGGTCTTACTGCAAGGATTGCTGCTGTTAGAGTTGTTTTGCCTACAGCAGAACAAGCTCGTTGGGATGTAAAGGATGCGCAGGCTCATGCATTGATTGTGTTGTCTGTGAAGCGCACCATTGTTCCTCACATTCGTTCAGCAAAATCTGCAAAACAGGCTTGGGATAATCTAGCAGGTCTTTATGCAAGCCACAATGAGGCTGAAATTGCTTTGCTGCGTAAAGAGCTGGAGTCAACGATTATGCATGAGGAAGATGATATGGACACCTCCCTTGCTAGTGTCAAGGATATCAATCAGCAACTTATTTCTGCAGGTGAAGTCATTTCAGACAGTTCCCCTGTGCAGACTGTTCTTGATGCCTTACCAGATTCCTACCAGACTTTTGCTAGTACTTGGAGACTTATGACCCAAGGAAATCCAGAAGTTGTCAAGTTTGATGCATTATGCACATTGCTATTGCAAGAATCACTTTCCAGAAAAAACATGACTAGGCAGCGTGCAGTTGAGCAGGCTTTTATTGCTTCTCAAAGAAAGGGTGGTAACAGCAATGCAGCCACTTCTTATGGTTCTTCAACGAGTGGCAAAAATTTTGTTCCTAATGCTTCTGCTGGCAGCACTTCGTCTGGCAATTCTGGTGATAAGGGTAAAAAGAAGATGTGTTGCCATTATTGTAAAGCTAATGATCACTTGATCAAGTCGTGTCCTAAGTTGAAGGCCAAAGAGGCTAAGAAGAAAGAGGGTGGTTCCACTGCAAATGCTAGTTCCACTACAAATGCAGCCATTGTTGAGTCTTCTGTGAAAGGAGACTGTGATGCTGATGTTGATACAAAATGGGCTTTTAGCGCAGAGTGCACTTACAATATTGCTGTCCATGATGCATGCTTGTCAGTTGGCTGCAGATTCACATGTGTGGTATTTCGACAGTGGTGCTACAAAGCACATTACCTCACATCGTGAATTGTTTACCTCTCTCGAGTCTGTCCCTCATGGGAATTCTATCACTTGTGCCAACAATGCCTCTTATCCGGTTCAAGGAGTTGGAAAGATTGTGCTTACTGCTGCAAATGGCAGTTCCTTCACACTTGTTGATGCACTTTATGTACTTGGGATCAAGAAGAATCTCTGGTCTGTATCCGCACTTGCTAGACTTGGACTTGTAGTCAAATTTGTGGATGACAGATGTACACTTCATGATCTCAGTTTTGGTGATAAAATTTTTGCATCTGGCCTTTTGTGTCGTGGGCTGTATAAGCTCACTTTGTATGACAAGTGTGGACAAAATTTTTCCAATGTTGTTGCAGATTCAAGGGCTATTTCAAATGCAACACTTTGGCATGCACGTTTTGGTCATCTGAATTTTGCCAATTTGCTGCGTTTGCAAAAATCTGATATGGTTTCTTCTTTGCCACCTCTTGAAGCACCTGTCAAACATGTTTGTGAAGGCTGTATTTTGGGTAAGATGCAGCGTTCTAAGTCTCCAAAGGATGGTTCAGTTTGGGCCACATGCAGGTTGCAGCTTGTGCATAGTGATGTTTGTGGGCCCATGCAAACTCCGTCCTTGGGCAATTACCTGTACTTCGTGACTTTCATTGATGATTACTCCAGGCATGCATGGGTATTTCCGCTTAAAGCGAAGTTTGAAGTTTTTATGTGCTTCAAACAATTTCTGGCTATGGCTGAAAATGTCTCGAAATGTACTATGGGCACCCTCTGTTCCGATCGAGGGGGGAAGTATATGTCTCATGAATTTAATGCATTTCTGGCTAGTCGTGGGATAAAACACCAATGTATAGTGCCTTATACACCTCAGAAAAATGGTGTTGCTGAGAGGAAAAACAGGTCACTTATGGAAATGGCACGATGTATGGTCAAAAGTCAAGCTTTGCCGCATTCTTTTTGGTTTGAGGCCATCATGTGTGCCACTTATGTACTTAACAAGTGTCCTACGAAAGCTTTGCAGTCTATTACTCCATATGAAGCATAGCATGATAGAAAGCCTTCTATTGAGCACATGCGTGTTTTTGGTTGTTTGGCATATGCTTTGGTGCCACAAGTGCAGCGAAGAAAATTGGATGATAAGGCTGTCAAATGTATTTCTCTTGGTTATAGTGCTGAAAGCAAAGGTTACAGGTTGTATCATCCGCAAACAAAACGTATTTTGGTTTCAAGGGATGTAGTGTTTGTGGAAGATTCTGTTCAACCCTTGTTGTCATGTACTAGGGACAGTAATGTAAGCTCACAGGACATTTATGACACTTTATTGCCTCTTTTCAGTGGTGGAATACGAATGTAAGTTCCAATGAGGCAAATGTACAGCCTATGGGGGTTTGTGAAAATGTTTTAGATCAGCCTATTACTGATGCAGGTGTACATGATGTACTTGATGAGGAAAGGGCTGAAAATGAGCAAGCTAGAGGTATACCAAAATGGCTGGTGCACACTTTGTGTGAGTAAATTGGATGCACCTTTGTCTAATCATACTCGTTCAAGCTCTCGCCATGCATCTTATGCATCAGATTGTTATGCTTTGGCTATGTATAGCTTACATGATGTTGAGGAGCCTCTGTCTTTTGATGAAGCACAAAATTCAGAGAATTGGATGGCTGCCATGCAATCAGAATATGATGCACTTATAGAAAATGACACATGGACTTTATGTGATTTGCCTCCTGGCAAAAAGGCCATTGGTACAAAGTGGGTTTACAAGTTGAAATGCAAGCCGGATGGTGAGATCGATCGCCATAAGGCTCAGTTATGCACAGCAAAAAGGCATTGATTATGAAGAGACTTCTGTTCCCACTTGTCGTATGACTACTGTGCATTTTCTATGTGCATTGGCAGCTCATTTTGGTTGGGATGTACATCAATCAAACATTGTTACTTCTTTCTTGAATGGTGACATGTTTGAGGAAGTTTATGTAACGCAGCCTCGCAGTTTTGTCATAAAAGGACAAGAGGACAAAGTGTGCAGATGTAAGAAGGCTTTGTATGGGTTCAAGCAATCTCCTCGTGCTTGGTATGAGAAAGCTGACACTCATTTGGTTAAACGAGGCTTTCGTAACAGTCCAACAGAAAGCACATTGTATGTAAAGCGTGAAGGTGATGTACTTCTCATTGTGGTTCTTTATGTCGATGATTTGCTGATCACTTGACCAAATGAGAGACATATTGCTGAAGTTAAGGCTGATTTGAATGCTACTTTCAAGATGAAATATTTGGGGCTGCTGCATCATTACTTGGGTATACAGTTTAAGTAGTGTGATGGTGGTATTGCCTTGTGTCAGAAAAGTTACATAGAGACATTGCTATGTAAGTTTGGACTTGAGGATTGCAAACCTGTTGCCACTCCCATGGAAACAGGTTTGAAGTTAAGTCTACATGATGCTGGCGATCCTGCTGATGTCACTCTTTACCAAACTGCTGTTGGCTGCCTCATTTACGTATGCAACACGAGGCCGGATATTCAGTTTGCAGTCTCAAAGGTCAGCAGATTTATGCATAGCCTAGGGTCTAAGCATTGGCAGGCTATCAAGAGGATTTTTCTCTACCTTAGTGGAACTTTACATCTTGGCTTGTTTTATCCCAAGGGGGGATCATTGCCGCCAGACTTCCATGCTTTTTCGGACTCAGATTGGGCTGGTTGTTTTGACACGAGAGTGTCCACAAGTGGTTTTTATTTCATGCTTGGCAGTTCATGTATATCATGGTTGAGCAAGAAGCAACCTACTGTGGCCACTTCGAGTTGTGAGGCTGAGTACAGGGCAGTCTTCACGGCTACAGTTGAGTGTGTATGGCTCAGATGCCTTATGGATGATTTGGGTGTTGGACAGGACACTGCCAACACTATCTACACTGACAATCAGAGCGCATTGGCAGTTACGAGGAACCCAGTTTTTCATGCTCGCACAAAGCACATTGAGGTGCATTACCACTATGTCAGGGAGAGGCTCTCCGCAGGAGGGATCAGCTTGGCTTATGTGTCAACACAGGACAACCTTGCAGATCTTTTCACAAAGGCATTGTCTCGTGAGAAGCTTGAAGCTTTCTGCAAAGCTTTGGGCTTACTCCCCTTTGTGGACTGATCATGTCCTCATGGCATGGCACTTCCCTTTACTCATGTGCCAGCTCTCGTTCACCGCATCACTCCAGGGGGGATTTGTTACCATATACATGTGGTAGTGATGTGTGTGAACACACTAGGACCGTCGGGGCATTTTTCCTTTCTTTAGGAGGTTTTTTTCCCCGTGCATTGTATATACGCCCATCACTCTAGGGCTATCTATCTTTCCATTGCACACTAAGTAAAACACTCTCTATTGTGTGGCTTGAGCTTCCTTCGTCTTCTCCAAGCTATGTGTGTCTCTTAGCAACCCTAATTCCAACACCCTCTCTAATTTAAGTCCCTTGTTAAGATGGCACTCTACAAACTGAAGCATGATGTGGAATCAAAGGACCCTCTCTTCATGTCTCTTATTAAGATGGCACTATGAAAATTGAAGCATGATGTGGAAGCAAATGACCCTCTTAATTGGTCCTCCTTAGTGCATAACATCCAATTAGCGATAAAGTGAGCAAGGCCTCAAGTGAAAAAGGCTTGAGAGGACACCAAACAGGGAGTTGAAAGAAGAAGTGGAGGAGTTCTCAAAAAGAAAACAAGAAGGAAGAGCTTCAATGGTAGAGCATAAGTGATGGCTTAATCCAAAGTGATTCTTGCTGATTTGCAAGTGGAGGAGTTTAGAAAGGCCCAACTGCTGGCCAGAATGCTTTCCTGCAAGCCTGACAT
>NC_140942.1:53322029-53359529 GCF_014529385.1 Adiantum capillus-veneris | reverse complement strand
ATAATCATTTGGTCAAACGAGGCTTTTGTAACAGTCCAATAGAAATCACATTGTATGTAAAGCGTGAGGGTGATGTACTACTTCTCATTGACCTTCTCTATGTGGATTATTTGCTGATCATTGGACCAAATGAGAGACATATTGCTGAATTTAAAGCTGATTTTAATGCTACTTTCAAAATGAAAGATTTAAGACTGTTGCATCATTACTTGGGTATATATTTTAAGCAGTGTGATGGTGGTATTGCCTTGTGACAGACAAGTTACATAGAGACATTGCTATGTAAGTTTGGACTTAAGGATTGCAAACCTATTGCCACTCCCATGGAGACAGGTTTGAAATTGAGTCTTCATGATGTTGGTGATCCTGCCAATGTCACTCTTTACCAAACTATTGCTGGCTACCTCATTTATGTATGCAACACGAGGCCGCATATTCAATTTGCAATCTCATAGGTCAGCAGATTCATGCATAGCTAGGGTCTAAGCATTGACAGACCGTCAAGAGGATTTTTTGCTACTTAAGTGGCACTTTACATCTTAGCTTGTTTTATCCCAAGGGGGGATCATTGCTACCAGATTTACATGATTTTTCAGACTCACATTGGGTTGGTTGTTTTGACACACGAGTGTCCACAAGTGGCTTTTGTTACACACACACACACACACACACACACACACACACACACACACACACACAACCTCTCTTTGCTCTCTTTTTCTCATTGATTGGCTCTCTCTTTCAACACACACACAGCCTCTCTCTACTCTCTTCTTCTCGTTGAACGATGCCCTCTATTCTCTCTCTCTCTCTCTCTCTCTCTCTCTCTCTCTCTCACACACACACACACACACACACACACACACACACATGTCCGTGCGTTGGGAGCGGCCTATCCATGATCTTAGAAGACGTGTCACACAAGCAAATGCACTCGTCAAATCTGACAATGGGCTTTCCACGAACCTCTCTCTCTCTCTCTACTCTCTCTCTCTCTCTTAGTGACAAACTTGAGTTACTACATTTGGAGCTAGCATGTGGATGTTCTAGCTTTGCCATAAGCAAGCGAGCCCCCTCTTTCTTTTTGTAGAAACATACTCAACCTTCGAGTTTTCCTTGGTGTCTCTCTCATGCACATGTATGTACACACACTCACCGCAACAATCAACGACTTAGTGGGGGAGGGTAGGGGGACAGCACGTTTGCTCGTGACACATGGAGGTGTCAATTTTTCAAAAACTTTAAGGAAGAGTATAGGAGTGTCTCTTTAGAGTAATTTTTAAAAAATTACAATATAAAATCATATAATTTATTATAATAATATCAATATTGATCTTAAAAAAATAATTTATATATATCATCAAAAGTCGAATTTGCATTGAAGAGCAAAATCTCCCTTAAATTTACTTTTTTTTGTTGAAATCAAGCACATTTGAACTGATACATTTAGCCTATGTAGGGTAGAAAGTCTTTTGGAAAAAAAAGAAAGTGAGTTTTGCTCTTTTCGTTGTCAAAATGACTTTCATTCCTAAAGTTTTATGCCTTCACTTTTGCACTTTTAAATTAGATGTTTTGTAAGTTTTTCTTGAAGTGAACCAATGAGAGTGACACTTGAAGGTCCTCTCCTTCCTTGAAATTTTTAAGCTCCAATATATATTATACCAATATATATAGCATAGAGCAATGAGAGTGACACTTGAAGGTCCTCTCCTTCCTTGAAATTTTTAAGCTCCAATATATATATAGTATAGATAGAAGTTACTAAATTGATACTAAAGGATAACTTTTATCATAATCTAAGTGTCAATTTAAAGGCACTTGCCTTCCATCAATGCGAGCAAAACACACAAAAGGGAAATCCAAGTGGCCATTCCATTTGATGACCTCTCTTGTTGACTAAAATTTGCAATGGGACCAAGAAATATGCCTTAAGCTAAGTTCGTGACATGGAGAGTTACTTTTGAAGTCACAGACATGATATATGATTGTCTGGCCTAGAATTAAAACAAATGCTCCATATCTAGTCTCACTAAAGATAGACAACTTCCTAGGATCTTTATCAACTCAGACTAGGTGTGACAATTACACTTGAACGCTTCACTTGCCAAGCCAAAAGGAGCATTTTCCATTCCACTTTTTGGCATGATCTTCACAAAAGCTAAACTTGAAATGAAACATGTGGAATACAAAGTAGATACTTAGAGCCTACTCTCAAAGCTTGAGGTTACCACTTGCTTGGCTACCACACAAAGGCCTTAGTGTTTGGCTGGTTTTTTTAGCTTTGGTGATAAGCCAATGATGGTTGTAAGTGGAGACCTTCAAATTGTTGTTTTCTCTTTGATGTTAAATTTTGAGATGTAAAAATCCACACAAAAAAATCTTTACTTTTGAACTCATTTCTTGAGCCCGCCCCCTCTCTCCATCTCTCTCTCACACACACTTACATTCCACACACATCCTTAACAATAGTGTCCTTTATTTTTTAGCAAGTCCGTCTTAAATTCTTTAATTTTTCTTATTCTTTTCTTTTCTTTACTCACAATTGTGAGTGGTATATTTGTATTATCATAGCCAAGAATGTACATTAAGCCTCGAGCACAGTATGTGCCTTGAGGAGTGCGATAAAAAAGGGTGTTCCACTCTTTTCTTTAGCCACTTTTACGGAGCCTATTCAAGATTTGGTATAGCTCATAGCTGGGAGTCCATGGTTATCACTTCCTCTGACATCTAGGAGTAGTTGCTTCCACTCTTCAAATTCTTTGTGTTTCCCAATAGATTCCCTACTTTCCTGAATGATTTCTTCTTATGCTTGTTTTAAGAAATAGGGGGGCTAGAAGCCTAGCATGCATTCTCTATCAAACTTAAACAATACTTGTGACTTTGTTTTATGAGAATTTTGACGTTGCCTATATCTTTCCGCTCTTTCTCAATGAAATATCTTATTCACTTTAGCTATACCACCACCATGATGTCAATGTGCATTATTTAAGAAGTGGTGAAATATACGTGAATTCATTAAAAAGAATTTTCAATGATTATATATTAGCAAGATGAGCTCATGTCAACCGATTACACCTTTCATTTCTGCACCTGTTACATGCATGTTCATTTAAAAAAAGACAGATGATATTATACATTATGTCCATTATAAATTAATGCCTAATATAATTCTTCTTTTGATAATCTCTTACACTTCAATAACTCTATCCTCATGGCCGTGAAAGATATCCATCCCTATTAGCAGTAGAGCCTCTTCCATAGGTCATGACTGATACCCACTTTAAGATCTTTAATTATAGTCCATATTCCTTTGTATAAAAATTAGCCATAATAAAAATGAATTTTTTTTCAACTGCATGGGAGGGACTTAGAGTTTCATAAAAATCCAATTCCACTAGCATCTATCTGTTAGGAAATAAAACGTAGCTAAATAGATATTTGAGTAGATTACTTAATGGAGAGAGATAGATTTCACACACAAGAGATTATAGAGTAGAGAGATAGAGAGAGAGAGAGAGAGAGAGAGAGAGTACACACGATATACGTGGTTCACCCAATGTGGGCTACGTCCACGGGAAAGTAGCCACTCAATGGCTTTCGTACTTCAAAACAAGAAGTAGTTTAGAAAGGGATGATACCCTTAATAGAGCTCCCGCCTTGCTTCACTATCACCACCTCACACTCACCTTGTTGCATCAACTTCACACTATAAAATGTGTGTAGAAATGGCCTCCTTTTATAGGCCAAAAGGGATGCCCTCTCTCATGAGAGGCAGCCATGTGTAGCTGCCCTTGTGTAGATAAGTCCAAATCGGACCCTCCAATCCGCCCATGTGTAACCGCCCTTGAGAAAACAAGTCCGCTTTTGAATTTGGCCACTGGCCACCGACCGACTGACCGACCGACCAATCAATTTCCGACCACTTTTCGGCCGCCGTCCGGCCATAATATTCCGACGAAAAGGAACATTCCGGCGAAGAGGAATAGTCCGGCCATAATACCCCTAAAGTTGCCCCTGAATTTTGGCCCTGAAAATTTTTATTTCCGGCTAGTGATTTTCCTTCACGCACGATGGCTTCTCCTCATAATGGGGGCCTTACAAATGTGCGTTTTTACCACAAAAAATTACAAGGGGTAAATCAGGCTCCATACTTAACAATCTCCCACTTGGAGATTGATCTCCAAACCAAACCTGTGAGACTGCTTTCCATCCTGGCTTCTTATCCTTGAATGCCGATTGAAGATGAGCAAAAGCTCAACTTCTCCTTGTTGACCACCTTTGTAAACATGTCTGTAGGATTTTCACTTGTATGTACCTTTCCTAGATTTAGTTGTCCCTCTTCCAAAAGAGTGCGTATGAAGTGATATCTCACCTCAATGTGCTTTGTCCTTGAATGAAAAGGCAGTGCTTTGGCTATCACTGTACAAGACACAATTGTCTTGTTTGAATCCAAGCTCTTCTAAGAATCTGTGAAGCCACAGAATTTCTTTGCTTGCCTCCGTCATTGCTACATACTCTGCTTCCGTGGTAGAAAGTGAGACCACTTTTTGCAGCTTTGAAGCCCAGCTTACTGCTGTGCCTCTAATTGTGAACACATAGCCAGTAGTGCTCCTTCGAGTATCTTTGTTACCTGCCATATCTGCATCAGCATACCCTTGAAGAAAAATATCAGATCCTCCAAAATACAAAGCATTTGTTGTTGTCCCTTTTAGATACCTAAGTATCCACTTCACAACTTGCCAGTGCTCTTTACCTGGTTTGTCCATGAACCTACTCACAACTCCCACTGCATGTGCAATGTCTAGCCTTGTCCAGACCACAGCGTCATTAGAGAACCTACCGCTGCAGCATATGAAACTTTAGACATATAGGCTATCTCCTCTTGTGTCTTTGGACACATATCCGTGGTTAGTTTAAAGTGACCAGCCAAAGGTGTAGAAACTGGTTTTGCATTTTGCATTGCAAACCTTTCTAGTACCTTCTTGATGTAATCCTCTTGAGATAGCTTTATTGTCTTCTTCATCCTTTCCCTTGATATCTTCATACCAATTATCTTCTTTACAACACCTAAATCTTTCATTGAAAAATATTTAGATAGCTCCTCTTTTAGGTCTTTGATGTCCTGCATGTTAGCACTTGCAATCAACATGTCATCAACATACAACATTAGGATGATGAACTTCCCATCTCCCAAATTCTTCGTGTAGACGCAGTGATCCTAGTTGCATCTTGTGAATCCATGATCCAACATCCATCGATCGAACTTCAAGTACCATTGTCTTGATGCTTGCTTTAAACCATACAAGCTCTTCTTTAATCTGCAAACCATTTTCTCCTTACCTTTTACTTCATACCCCTTTGGTTGAAGCATGTAGATTTCCTTCTCTAAGTCATCGTGAGGAAATGCTGTATTTACATCCATTTGCTCGAGATTTAGATCATGAGCAGCCACAAGGCTTAAGACAAGCCTGATTGAGTTCATTTTTACAACAAGAGAAAATATTTCATTGACGTCAATATCTTTCTTTTGAGAAAACCCTTTTACCACAAGCCTAGACTTGTACCTTTTCTTCCCACCTTCTTCTTCCTTCACCTTGTAGACCCATTTGTTTTGAAGTGTCCGCTTACTTTTAGGCAACTCAACCAACTCCCATGTTTGGTTGCGATGTAGTGAGTCCATTTCCACTTGCATGCTCTTTATCCATTCTTCTTTGGATTCATGTTGCATAGCTTATTTGTATGATTTTGGCTCTCCAGAATCTGAGATCAAGAGATGGTTGAAGGAAGGAACAAACGTTTATGGAGGTCTACTTGCTCTTGTAGACCTTTGGGGAATAGGTTGAGGCTCCTCAATTGGTTGACATTGTTGCACATTGTCCCCGTTTGCAGTCCTTGAGTCTTCACCGTACTCAAGCTCCATGTACTCATCACCTATTTCTTTTGTTTGTTTTCTTTCCAAGTAATCTTTGTACATATTTTGTTCATTAAAAATTACATCCCTACTCCTTAAGATTTTACCATCTTCAGGATTCCATAGGCGACACCCAAAGTCACCTTCTCCATAGCCAATGAAGAAACACTTTTTGGACTTTGCATCTAGCTTTGATCTTAGGCTTCTATCTATGTGCATGAAAGCCTCACACCCAAACACTTTGAGAAATGCATAATTCACCGGTTTACCGGTCCATGCCTCTTTTGGAACTCCCCCATGCAATGCCGTTGAGGGTGACCGATTGATTAAGTACACAGACGTACTTACAGCTTCCGCCCAAAGCTCAAGCGGTAGGCCTGCATGTAGCCGCATGCTTCTTGCTCGCTCCATGATTGTCCTGTTCATCCTTTCCGAAATCCCATTTTGTTGAGGTGTCCTTGGGATTGTCCTTTGCCTCCAAATGCCATTGCTAGCACAAAATCTTTCAAAAGATTGACTACAATATTCGCCTCCATTGTCAGATCTGAGGCATTTAACCTTGGTACCTGTTTCAATCTCCATAAAGGCTTTCCACCTTTGAAATATGGAAAATACATCGGACTTATTCTTCATGACATAAACCCATGTTTTTCTAGTCGCATCGTCTATGAATGTTACGTAGTACAATGAGCCACCAAGTGATAGTGTACTTGCAGGACCCCAAACATCACAATGAACCAACTCAAGTTTTTTATTTTTTCTTTTATTTCCTGATTTTTGAAATTTTACCCTCTTTTGTTTACCATAAACACAATCTTCACGGAACTCTAAGTCCACTTCTTCAAACCTGGTAGAAGCTTCTTCATTTGAAGGATTTGCATTCCTTTGGCACTCATATGCCCAAGCCGGTAGTACCACATCGCACTGTCAACTTCTGTAGTTGCTGCACAAGCTGAAGGTTGCGTGCTTATAGTACACAAGTAAAGTGTACCGACCTTTTCTTCCTTGTCAACCACCAAAGATCCCTTTGAGATCTTACACCGTTTGTTTCCGAATGCAATGTTGTGACCTTCATCGTCCAATTGTCCTGTAGAGATCAAATTTATCCAAAGAGAAGGAACATGCCTAACATCTTTAAGCTTCCATTCATTTTCGTTAGCAGTTTTGATACAAACTGTACCTTTGCCGACGATCTCACAAGCTTCATCATCTCCAAGTATACATACCCAAAATTACCTTTGGTGTAATCTTGGAAATGTTGCTTGTGTGGTGTCGCATGGAATGAAGCCCCGAAATCTACTATCCAGGAATTAGACACATTGTCTAATGAGAGAATTAGAGCATCTTGCTCTACTTTACCTGCCAAATTGGCCTCCGATGTTGGCTTGTTGTCTTGAGACTCAATCTCCTTCTTCTTCTTGGACCAGCAATCCTTCTTGACGTGGCCCTTCTTGCCACAGTTCCAACATTCAAGAACTGACTTTGTGCGTGACGCTCCATCTTGAGCGATCACGACCCTTTTGATTTTTGAACCTCTCCTTAGGCCTTCCTCTTGTTTCCACTGATAGTGCAGCACTTGATGATTCTCCTGTGCTTCTCCTTGACATTTCCTCGCTTAGAAGAACACCCACAACATCATCAAACTTAAGAGTATTTGTGCCAGAGATAGAATTACTTACAGCCATCACAAGGCTGTCCCAACTATCCGGTAGAGATGATAGTATAAGGAGAGCTCGCACTTCGTCATTGAAATTTATTTTTACCGAGCGAAGTTGACTTATGTTTGTGTTAAAGTTATTTAGGTGTTCTGCAACTGAACCATTCTCTGCCATCTTTAGATTGAACAAGCGCTTCATGAGAAATACCTTATTGGATGCCGATGGTTCCTCGTAGAATTCATCAAGTGACTTCATCAAGTCCTCCATGGTATTCATCTTCGAAACATTGAAGGCCACCATTGACACCAAGCTTAACCGGATTTTTCCCAGTGCCTTTCGATCAAGAACAATCCATGCTTCATCTACCATTGTTGCGGGCTTCTTCGCAAGATCGCCTAGTAGCAAATAGAGGTCATTTTGGTAGAGATAGTCTTCAATCTACATCTTCCAATGTTGGTAGTTTTTTCCGTTGAACCTCTCAATCTTGAGCTTCCCTTCCTCCTCCATAACTCCCACTCAATTCAAGGAATCCTTTCCTTGAGATAATTTAGCTACGAGAAAACCTTGCTCTGGTACCAGTTGTTAGGAAATAAGATGTAGATAAATAGATATTTGAGTAGATTACTTAATGGAGAGAGATAGATTTCACACACAAGAGATTATAGAGTAGAGAGAGAGAGAGAGAGAGAGAGAGAGTACATACATTATACGTGGTTCACCCAATGTGGGCTACGTCCATGGGAAAGCAACCACTCAATGGCTTTCGTACTTCAAAACAAGAAATAGTTTACAAAGGGATTATACCCTTAATAGAGCTCCCACCTTGCTTCACTCTCGCCACCTCACACTCACCTTGTTGCATCAACTTCACACTATAAAATGTGTGTAGAAATGGCCTCCTTTTATAGGCCAAAAGGGATGCCCTCTCTCATGAGAGGCAGCCATGTGTGCGTCCTTGTGTAGATAAGTCCGAATCGGACCCTCCAATCCGCCCATGTGTGGCCACCCTTGAGAAGGCAAGTCCGCTTTTGAATTCGGCCACCGGCCATTGACTTCCGACCACCGGCCAACCGACCGATCGTTTTTCGACCACTTTCTGGCCGCCGTCCGGCCATAATATTCCGGCAAAAAGGAATATTCCGACGAAGGGGGAAAAAAGTCTCGAGGGCTTCCGCTCCCGAGGCCCCTAAAGTTGCCCCTGAATTTTGACCGTGAAAATTTTTATTTCCGACGAGTGATTTTTCTTCATGCACGATGGCTTCTCCTCATAATGGGGGCCTTACAAATGTGCGTTTTTACCACAAAAAATTACAAGGGGTAAATCTGACTCCATACTTAACACTATCTTTCTAAACCCCCCACTTCTTGTTGAGCCTATTGTGGGTTGATTCTAAGGGGAAAGTGTGAAGCTAGGGTGAAACCTTAATTAGCTTCATCTTTCTTTAGGCATAAACTCACCTAGCATAGGTTACATTTTTGGGTGCATAACCAAGCATCATTTCCACATACATATTCAAACTATCATGCTCATAACCATAATTAAAGAAAATATTATTAACATGAGAAAACATAAGATCAAGGATTGGATTTTATAAGGCCACTCCTCCCTTCAAAGGCTTTTCATTACTCATGCTCTTAATGCTCTTTGCAACAAAAAGAAGCTTGAGTATACATAGGATAGTGGAAGCTAAAACCTCCATGACCCATACGACTTATTCTAGTGGCTTCTTTGATCATTATATATCATTCTTCTCTTCTTCCAAACATCAATTAATAATCAATACAATTTCATTATAGAGAAAAGGAGTGGAATTTATAGGGTTGTTAGTTATGAGCTTAATAAGAAGAAGCTCTGTAGCATAGTAGTATATAGAATACTAGTAGAGATTCTTGAAATTTCAAACAATCTTTAATAAACCTATGAGATGACCTTTGGAATCTCAGAATCAGCATTTGACTTCTTTTACAAATCTGTAGAGCTTGAAAAGAGCTAAATCTTGGTAAAAGAACTTTTGCAATCCGACCTTGGATGAGGGAGTTATCTAGTGAAGACTACTTTTCCTTCCTTTTTAGAAACTTTGAGTTTCTAGGAGGAGATGGAAGAGTCCAAACAATGGGAGTATGAAATGGGGACTAAGCCCATTTTGGTATTTTTGAAGACTCATACAAATTTTCGAAGACCTCATGCCCATTGAACACATGCCCTTCTACCCACTTTGCCTCTCGTTCCCACACATCGTAAGCTATGTTTTGTCATTTTGAGTTTTGTTAAATTCTTGTGACATCTTAGAAAGAAAATTCATGCACTTATAAAGTGGCATTCATCTTTTGGCACTTCCTTAGCAATGACTGCACTCACTTCCATGCCTCATTGTACTTCTACATGTGCTTTCTCTCTAGAGTGTAGTCCCTTTAGTCCAATAAAAATGTGTATGAACCCTTACACGATTGCTTAAGCACTTGTGGAGGTAGCGGCAACATTTTGGAATAATAAGGTCCTTTGGCACATCTTTCTACCATAATCTTAACCCTGGCCATTCCACTCTATCTCTATTTTCTCTTACTAAAATAACAATTCTAGTAAGAGAAAAATCATGTAAGTAGATCAAAAGTTAAGTTTTGTGACATTACCTCACCCTTGAAAATCATAGTCCTCCTCACATGGCCTAATATTAATATATGGCGAGTCCCAATTTGGTACTCTACAGTGTTATGATGCATGTTTCTATCATCATAATAACTCTAGCCCTTGTTATCTTTTTATTTTCCCCAAAAGAAAATCATTTATGTAGATCAAAATTTAAACTTTATCTACTGGACAATCATAGTCATCTTTGACTTCTCATAGAAACTTTTGAAGGTATCATGATCCTTGTTAGCACCCTAGGGTCCTAGGAGCACCACTTTGCCATCATTATAATATTGTCATGTTTACTCTTTTATTTTCTTCCTTTAGAATAGCCAATTCTAGAGAGAGAGAAAATCATATAAGGAGGCCAAACTTCATTACCTTACCCTTATAATCATAGTCATCCTTGACTATGATTCTTATAAGGAGGGATTAATCATTGTCCCATTGGCATTTTGTAGAGAATCCTTTTTTTGCACTCAACGCCATTCCATAGTAGATGACCAATCTCTTGGGAGCCTAAACTACCGCAAGTGTGTCTTAACATTCTAGTTGCTCACATTTCTGTAGTAGATAGCAAGTCTATGCGGTACTTGAGAGGCAAAGCTATTGCAAGTGTGTATTCTTAATATTTGAGCTATACACATTTTTGTATTAGATAACAAGTCTACTGAGTACTTGGAAGGCAAATCTATCACATGTGTGTATCCTTTTGTAAGCATACACATTTGCAACATTTGTAACATTTATAAATGAAAAATATCTAGACACAAGGATCTCAAGTTTTACTTCATTATATCATATTTTGAAATATTTTTTCAATGTCTAAGTTTTATGCAATTTATTGCAAGCTGTAACAAAGTACATTTAGTCCTTTAACAAATTACATTTAGTCCTTTAGGTAGAGCTTATGCATTCTTTTAGCTCTAGCTTCTGCATTGTTTTAGTAAGTTTGAAAGGACAACTCTCAAATTTTATTTTATTTTGCAGAACTCACAATTGTGAATGTATTATATTAGAATAATTACAAAGATTTACAAATTGAATCCATGCTTGCATTAAGCCATGGTGTCTCCCAGATACCACAAATACATTCGTGATATGTCGGCTGAGAGGGGAGCCACCCCACAATACTCACACAAATGAGGAAAGGCTACCTAGGTAGCAACCCTCAACATAAGGAAGAATCCACCCACTCAAACGTGCAAGTCAGCCATTGCACCGCCAATTGCATAGTTCCACTCTTCAAAGTTCTTCCGCTTCCCAGTGGCAACAATCACCTCCCTACTTTCTTTTAAATCTCTGTGAAATTAGCTATTCCCAAGGAATTCTCAAAATCTCAACCATTCTTGGCCTTCCATACGTTCTTAAAGTAGAAAAATTTAGCAATTTTCATAAAAATTAGAAGTGCTTGGCTTTTCAACACCATCCCTCCCGTGAAGAGATTGTTCTTGAAGAAACCTATCTTCCAAGTCTTTTGAATCCATTTGCAAATATTCCCTGAAAGGCCACAGATCGTCAGGAACTCCTTGAATAAGTGAGGTAGGTCCTCACTAGCTATTTTGCATTGCGAGCATCTATCTGGACCAATACCATTTGGCTAGAACCTTCACACCAATCGATAAGGCTCCCAAAAGTGCCTTCCACAAAAAGACCTTCATCCCATGCGGCCATTGTGGGCACCAGATTTTCTTCGCTATTGACACCCATCTTGATTCTGGCTAATGCTTACCCCACTACTTGCTCAAAGGGGAAAACCAATCCATCAACACCATCAGGGTGTAGTACATGTCCTTGGTTTGCGGTTTAAGAAAATGTCTATCCTTGGGCCACTGCCATGCTTCACACTCGAACTTGGACTTGCAAGCAGGCAAATAGAATCTATCTAGCCCTTCTAAAGCTTTATTGACTAGCATATTATCATACCCAGTGAGGTGGAACTGGATAGACATTTTTTCTGCTCCTTTCCACTTTCTACTCTGCTACTATCCCAAAATTGGCCCAATTGATGTAGTACTTTGTTATTAATCATTTTGGCAATTTCCCTCGAGAATGGGTTCAAAAGGATGCTTCTCACCTTAGATATCCATGGGCACCAGTGAGTTATAGAGTTGTGAAAATCCCTTGATATTTATCCCCATTCCAAGGCATCAATTTCTTTGTTGCATTTATAATAATAAGCTCATCCGTAGTGCCCCCAAGCCTCAAGCCAGACCATCAAGGGGCAAGCAATCTGTCGTGCATCGCGAGCCCTTTTCATTGGCCACCTTGAGAGCATAGTTTATCATTGTCCATCATGTCCTTTGTCATAATAACCCACACCTGGTCTTGCTTTGTGATTGTTACCACAAATTTGGCACATTGTGCCTCCACATGAGTGCCAAGGTTCACGATCCCGATACCACCTTGCTCTACTGGTCGCACCCACGAACTCCCATCTAGCCCATTGCCATGGCGTCAATTCTTTGGTATTGCTTTACCTTAAAAATATTTTTACTACTTTCTAGAATTCTTTCCAGTTGCATTTGGCTAGCTTAAGAAATAGATTGATGAAGGCTGTCTATGGGAGCAAACATGCATTGTTCACTTTCACTCCACTCGGGAAGGGGATAAGTACATTTTCCCACCTTTGCATCTTGTTCCTTACCCTCTCTAGGACCCAGAATAATCTTTGCTTATGGGTTCCAGGTGGGGCTCCCAGGTGTTGGAATACCTTCTCTTTTGACACTATCTCCCCGGGCCACATTGGCGGATTGAAAGAGTTGTTTTCTGATAGTGAAATCAAACTTGATTTTTCAATACTACACTTTGATCTTGAGGCTAAGGAAAATGTGTGCACAATATCCAAAGCCTTCCTAATCACCTTAGGGAAATCTTTGGGGAAGAGTAAGGAGTCATCTACAAAGAACTTCACAAGGAGTTGATCATTATTGGGTAGGGCAAACCCTTGGATCTTCTCGCTTGCAACATTGTGTTTGAGCATGGTTACTAGAGGGTGCGTTGGTGAACAACAATGGGGCTAACGGGCATCCCTGTTTGATTGATATTTTGACCTCAAATGCACCCACAATTATTTCATTAAACAAAAGCTTAGATTGGCTACTAGCACCAAGGGTGTGGACCAAGCGACACATTCGCGGTCCAAAACCTAGAGACTTCATGACGTCTTCTATAAACGACCATGTGATCCTGTCATGAGATTTATCCAGATCCAATTGTAGTAGGATCTCACTCTTGCTTGGTGAAGGTTGCTGTAACATTTAATGGCCTAATAACTTGTGTGTAGCGGAAATGAGCATGAACATAGTGGGCATTTCATTAGAATAGATTCCTAATGAGAATTACAAGAGTGCTTGGGTGGAGAGAGCAACAAAAAGCATAACACCTAGTTAGATAGCATCGACAATACTTTCAAAAGAGAGAGAAATTAAGCTAATGACAACAGTTGAGGACCGGATTTTCATGGAGCCGGTCCCCCCTCCAAAAGGCTTTGTATTATGGTTTCTCCCATCAAGAGAGACATTGTACAATACAATTCTTTGTGTTCCTTCAAGACTAGCCAGTGCAATGAAGATGAAAGCTTCATGCACTAAGCAAAACACTTAACAAACACAACTTGAATTATCCCCGTTCTCAGACCCAAGACCTCACACACCTTCGAAGATGGTGAGAGCTAGCAGGGTATGAGAGTAGATTGAGAGGAAGAAGGAGTATCTTACGAGAAAGATGTACATCTCCTCACATAATCACTCATATTAGCATAGCTTAGCTTAGTAATTAGCTTGGTAGAGGAGATGAGCATGCATTGAAGCTTGGCTCTTGGTTGGATTTGCATCCACATGCCAAGAGAGTGTTGATGTAGGCTTCTATCTCACAAGCTTGGAGTAGATGATGAGTTCTCCATTAAAGCTTGGGAAGAGATAGTCTTCTCTTTCTTCGCACATGAGCTTGTGTGAGTGTGTGTGTGATAATGCCTTGCAAAAATCAGCCCCCTCTCTCTCTTGGGCGAGCCCCCTTGCTATTTGCTCTTGCTCCAGCCTCATTGGCCCTCCCCAAGTCAAGCCAATCACAATTAAGCAGCATAAGTGATAGCCTTTTGACATGTGTCCCCCTTTCCCCTTTTGTGAGAGCTTTAGGTAATTAAATAATTAAACTAAACTCTCATTGGACCCCTTTGCCTCCTGGCCAATAGGAATCACGCAAGCCATTGGGCTCCTGAATGTTCATTGGACCCCTTGGGAGACTGCCCAATAGTCTTCTAGGAGACTTAATTCTCATTGGTTTCTTTTATTGAATGTTTTTAAATTAATTAAACTACATTTACTCTAGCTTAATTCTCATTGATCCACTTCAAGGGTCATCCAATAGAAATTGGGCACATCTTGTGGGCATCTGGCCTAGGGAGCTGACATGTGTCCCTCATTCCCTTTGTGTAAAGGGAGTCTGTGTGTGTGTGTGTGTGTGTGTGTGTGTGTGTGTGTGTGTGTGTGTGTGTGTGTGTGTGGCTTTCTCTCTCATCCCCTAGAAGAAGGGCTCGCCCCCTCCCATGTAGGGATATGTGTTGACTTTGGAGAGCACACAAAGCATCCAATTCCCCTTAAGCTTTAACCCTTTGGACACAACCTTTGAATTTTGGAAGCTTAGCATTTTGGAAGTCTTAATGGGCTGAACCTTAGGGTCTTTTTAGCCCATTGTTGCACATGGCTCTTTTGCAGATGGCCCCCCCTTTGGATCCCTACTGTGGCCGGTCTGCTAGCTTAACCAATATTATAGCCTTTTCTCCCCTGGCACTTCCCCACATTAAATGATCAGTTTAATATGAGAAAATCATTTAGGAGAATTAGATATTGATTATTATGACAGTTGCATACTCTATACCGACCATTGTTGCCAAGATGTTATCATAGATTAATCTTCCCTTGACAAATCCATGTTGGTGGGGAGTAATAGCTTTGTCCAAGAGGGGAGAGAGCCTGAGGGCAACGATTTTGGCAATAATTTTATAAGCCACTGACATCATACTTATGTGGCACCGATGTTCCATTTGGGGCAACGGTTTTGGCAATAATTCTATAAGCCACTGACATCATAGATATGAGGCACCAATGTTTCAGTTGGGGCAACGGTTTTGGCAATAATTTTATAAGCTATTGACATCATAGTTATGGGGAGCAAGTGTTTCATTTAGGAGCAACAAATTTGTATGGGGTGGGTTTTGATGAGCCCCCTTTTTATGCTTGAGTTTGGCACTCCATTGACCAAGGCATGGTTAGCCATTTGCATGATCAAGTACTTAAACTCATCCTAGAATTCTTTGAAGAACTCAGTAGCCAATCAATCCCACCCCCAGGACTTCTCCTTGCCTAGTGCTTGCACCATGAGAGAGCATTCCTCCTCAGTGAACATCTTCTCAAAATGTTGGCTTTTGAGTGGGATATCATAATTTTGACACCCTCGAGAAGAGTAGATCTGGATCCATCCACTTCGGGGGAGCGGGCATCAGGCTGACCTATAATCTAGCATAAGTGATCAAGCATCACTTTAGCCATTTCATTTGGGTCCTTAACTTCATTCCCTTCCCCCTCTATGAGTGAGTGGACAAGGCCCCTATTTCTCTCGACTTTTAGGGCCCTGAAAAGGTGTGCTTGATTGGCCTCCTCAGGTTGCAAGTAGGTTTTATAATAATTAGGGTTGTTGCTTGTTCACATCTCTTGTGAAATCTTGACGTTCAATGGTGTACTAGGAAACCTTCTCTGGATAAAATTTTGGTCTTTTTCACCTCCTCGAGTTGTTGTTTGATCATGTTAGATTTTAGCTTCTAGCCACATTTTATGGTAAGCTTCAGAGGAAGACCCATCGTGTTTTTTGGAGGTTAGCAACTCTACTTGATTAGCAAGATGCTTAAGGTGCTCCTTGTAGTATTTCTTTCTGCTAGGGCCTACTGCTTTGATTGCTTTTTTAATGTTCTTGGAAAACATATCCCAAGCCCTAGGGTTATCCGCATCCAGATCTTTTTGAAGCTTGCCCAAGCTTTGGAATAGAGGGTCTTTGAAAAGGTTGATCCCTGTAGCAAGTAGCTTCTTAGACCCTTTGGGGAAATGACCTTCTCCTTTGGCTTTTTTAAGTTTCATGCACAATGGCAAGTGATTTGACAAGCATTGTATATTCACCACATTCACTTCAAGCAGTGATGGAAACCAATCGGCTTGATGAGAGCAGTAGCAACAGTCTAGCGGAGATGCCATGCCGGTGTACTCCAGGTTGGTGTATGTGAACCCTGGCATGCTATTCCAAGGTCCCACCTCCCACAATTCCACTAATACCCACTCTCACACAGGCTAAGACATTTGGTTGTTTGGAGCTAGCTAACATGTTTGATGATCTTGTTCTATCTTTCCTTTTCTCCACCATATTGAAATCTCCAACAAGGAGCCACTCCCCTTCAACAAGGATGTCCTTCAGGTGCTCCCATAATTTGGCCCTTTCCTTCAAAATGCAGGTCCATAGATGTTGAGAATGGTAATATGCTTATCTGCCCACTTGACCTTCACTCTTAGAGCTCTCCCAAAAGGATGGTTGAGCACCACCTTTGTCTCTAGGTCCCTCTCCACAATAGATAGAAGGAATTTACCCTTAAAGGCTTACAATAGATTTTCGGCTTACAATAGATTTTCATGGAACATTGTATCTTGGACGATAAGTTAACAACTTAAGCTTTTGAGTTATCTCATGATCAACCTTAAACCTTGAAAGGACCATATTACCTTTTCGCAAGCTTGGCATAGTACTTTTGATGACCTATAAGTTCTCCTAGCCAAATACTACCCGTAGCATACCTTACATGAGTTTTGGGAATCTAGGATGAATCCCAATCATTTTATTTTTTTGAATTTAGACATTGCACCTATACTTGCTAGCAACAATCTTTTGCTTTTGATATGCATTCTTATATCTTCCTTGATCTTGGGCTTTGTATCTATTATACTTTATCTTTTGACATACTATGCATTGCTCTACATAGTCTTGAATGTCATGATGCATAGTGGGCTAATAGAAATAAGTCTCTATTGCTTGAGTTGCCGCTTGCATTCCACAGTGCCCTGTATAAGGAGTGGGCTGAAGTGGCCGCTCCGGTTAATGAATAACTCCCCACACCATGAGCATACTTATCTCCTTCTCACATATATAATAAAGGAACCCAAAGCACACACTCTTGGTAGTGTGGCTCCACCCCCAAGATGAATCTCTCCTCCTTCCTCTCCATGCACATGCATTGCGTACCACTGCACTCCACAAATTTTGTCAAAAGCCTACTTGAAGAGTGTTGGACTCCCTCTCGCGTGCATGACAAGGCTTTGAGCGTGGCTGAGGTTTGCACCTTTTAGCAACAAGGAGAAAAAAGTGAATTTAATTTTTTGTTTATCGAGGAGAGCTTTGAATTTGTGCAGAGATTTGAGTTTTAGTGGTCAAAGGTTAATGGAAAGGCATTACGACAATGCTAAAGCACAAGAACTAGCGTGACTTAAGACCTTTACAGTTGCATAAATAGAAATTGAAATCTAAACCTTTCAAAATATTGGAAACTCAAAAAATAGAAATATTAGAATGCAATTGTGAACGCCTTGGAGCAGCATTGTAGATCTACATAGAAGCAGCAATGCAAGCAAATTGAGGCCTTGTGGTGCACAACATTTTTTGAGACCAGCATAGAAAATAAAAAACGCAAGATTGGAGCCTCGAAATACCATAAGATCTTAGCAAGTAGTGCAAGGGGCAACTTTTTTGTAGCATTGGCACATCCATGAGGTAGCACAAGAAGAAGTGTGTATGTGTGCTCTCGCAACAAGGAAGGAAGAGAGGGTGTGTGCACTCTCAATGCACACACACACACACACACACACACCCATGCTTTTGAGCAGAAGGTTTGAAGACAAGAAGTGTGCAGAAGCACGCGTGCACGCACACACACACACACACACACACACACACACACACACACACACACACACACACACACACACACACACACACACACACACACACACACACACACACACACACACACACACACACACACACACAAAGATGCATGTTTGGTGTGCGTGGAGCTCCCGGATTTCAACATAGAGCCATCAAGTGCTCTCTACTTCCGTTTTGAGCTATCGGATTTGAGCATCGAGCTTTGGCATCCACATCAGCTGAGCTTTGACATCGGCTTCAACATCGGCTCTAGATCAGCATTGGTATTTTTAAAAAAAGTTTTCAGGCTAGCTAGCGACATTATCTTTCCATGGAATTTTCTTCCCGTAGGCGGCACCTCATTCAGGCGGTGAAGGCATGACATTGATGATTTGCAAATATGAGCATAGATAAGTTACACACACCCGTAATGGTCTCTCTCTCGACAATTTCCCAGGGCACTCACTAGCTTGGGCACATAGATATCTGCTTCGACACTACATGTGGTGATAGGTACCCAATTCACAAGGGGACACATTGCCCGTGTATGCATTGTGTTGTGGTCATAGGTGTTTACGGGTCCTCTATCTCTTTCAGAGCATTGTCTTGGAATGGGCTTGGAATGCCCACACATTCACCTAGCATTGATGTATGGCATTTGTGCTCAATTTTCAAAGACTTTGAGTCTATGACTGCATACATATAACCTAGCTGGCTTAGTATAAGCACATATTTATAGGTTCTTGTTGGATACAAGTACAAGATTTTTGATGGCACATTTGCCAGTGACTTTTGCAGCAGTTTCACTATGGGATGATTTACACATTGATAGATGTGTCTTCTATGAGCACTTGGAGTGCTAGTGTGCTCTTTTACGAGTAGATATTCCTGCAAGGAATTTGTTTTACTGCTTGCATCTCATCTGGTACCTATTTCAATGCACACTCCATCTTGTAGATGGTATATGTATGTTGAGTTGCAAACAATACCCTCATAGGACGATTGCGGAACCACTTTTTGGCTTGTTTTCTAGCAGTTACTTGGTTGTTTTCAAGACTAGATTTGAAAGATAGCCCTTTCCGAGTCTAGTATTGTCGTGTCATGTCTGTTGAGCCTTTTGGAGTGTCATAGTGAGGTTTTGTTTGATTGGGGTATTCTCAAATGTTGAGATATCTTTGGTGATATAAGTTTCTTGGAGCACCCCTTTCATGAAGCCTCACTGTAGGTTATCTATAGATAAGGATAGGGGCATTTGACACCATGTTGGCAGTCTATATGGGTCAGTTTTGACTTGGTTTGTACACAATATATCCTCTAGTTAGGGCACCCAAGCAAGAAAGAAAAAGTGAATTTTTTTTTGGTTATGGCAAACTCTAGGAGCAGGGAGAAAGGAGATAAAATCGCATGTGCTGCTTGCTACAAGTCGCATCGCTTTCTAGTGTAGTGATGAAAAATATCCATTAAGCAATAGGGGTGACTCATTTTGGCACCATCAAGAAGCCTATATGTGCAGGTCACTTTGTCACCTTCCCATGTGTAAGCCGGATCTCTTGTGTGGCTCCTTGCTGATTGGAGCTCGCCATGAGCTTGTGCATGCCATGCAAATGATACCATACAAGCTTCATGGACAAAACTCCATGATCTCACCTTTCCTAGAGTCTCTCACTTGCTCTGATATCAGTGAAAGGTCAAGGGAAGATTGAACCAACTTGCTCCTCCCATCCTACCTCTTCCCTATCTATAGGGTCGACCCCTGTGCCACGTTTCCATTGGGCCTTGCCCTACCCTTGGCCTAACACCAGCTCACTCTCAGGTTGTTGTGTAGGGTAGTGTTTGCACAAACCTTACAAGAACTGAGGCAAGATTACCAAAGAGGATAAAATAGCTCATGGCACCGTGATTGAATGAGGAAAACTAGATACAAGGGTCGTTTTTCGGTAATTTCAACCAAAGCCCAAAATTATAAAATAATATTGCTCAATGTGGGCTAAATCCCCATGGTGGTACTCAATAGTTAGGCCTTCAATAATCTCTTTCTTGCATTCTTCTAAAGATGTAGATAACCCAAAAGATTCCTCTTCCATAGAGCAAGTAGAATCCAATTCAATGGTTATGAATAGAATGAGTTGTGAAATTTTGCTTATGCTTTGTCCCAGGAGAAGTTCCCCTCTCAAATTAGAAAATTCAAGAAGAACCTGATGGTCCTTCACTTCCTGACTCTAATGGCGAAGAAGACACTTGAGCTCTCTATTTGCATGCCAAGTGTTTATGGATTTGGACTTGGAGCTACTGGAACTTGATTTTTGAAGGATGATTGTGAGCAATAATATCGTGTATGTCAAGATATGACACACACAACTTATTCTAGTGGTATGGGACACTAGAATCTGCAGTATGCGGATGACCTATTTAAGTTTATGAGGTTTTATTTTGATACATGATATTTGTGATTCATAATTTTAACCACTATTTTTGACAAGTATCCTTTGCAAACTAATAATATAGCAACTAAGGATAGTTGCTTCCTAACGGAGAGGTATGTAATGGGATTTGATTACCAATTATTAATTGCAGCTGAAAGGTGGCAAAGCGCGGGCTATGCAAAGGATATCAAGTCTATGGATATTTTATTAGTAGAAAATTATGAGCAATGGCCATTTTATGTTTAGGTGGACATTTGTAATCATTTTTGAACATTGATAGAGCATGCTCATTGTAAGAGCAATGTGGTAATTTGTAAAGGCAAAAGCGAAATGAGGCATTTCGGGCTCCTGTCCACTACCACAAGCAAGAGACGCCTCGCCTCTCATTCCGGTAGGTACCCAAAAAGCCTTTCTTCTCCCTTTCCCATAAGGCTTCCTCTGCAAGCCAAACCTATTCCAGCTAGTGCGTGCGCGGGGGGTTGTGTGTGAGTGTGTGTGTGTGTGAGTGAAGAGAGAGAGAGAGAGAGAGAGAGAGAGAGAGAGAGAGAATGTCTGTGTATTTATAGGGTCTCCCCGCCAGCCCATCATCGACAATCTTCTTCTTCTCTCTGCTCTCATTGCAGAAGTAGGAACCCTCATTGCAGCTGAGGCAAGCGCTTTTCGGGAGTTTGCACCCCTCCTTCCTATGGATGTGCTATGGATGCAAAACTTCTTGGGCCTTGCGCAGTGCGATGTACCACCCTGCAGCTCAAACACTCCCTCAAGTAATATTTTCTCTTGCCAACTACTTGTTTAATCATGTTTCTGTTGGCATTCAATGATCAAGAATTTTTTTTTGGTCTGCTGTGGGGTTTGATCTTTGATTCTAGCGTGTGATGGTGATGGTCTTGTTGATTGTTGTATGATGACAATGGTGATCTTGGTGACAATTGTACGGTGGGATAGTATGGCGGTGGTAGAGGATTACATGCAGTTGTGCTTTTGATCGCCAATGGCATCCTTAAACATTGATTAGAATTGTGTTCATGACATGATGACTATACCTACTGCAGAAATTGATCGATCGGGTTCATGTACTTGGCATCCTTAAACATCACAGAGAATTGTGATTGTGACATGATGGCAATACTGAGTGCAGTAATTTATCAATCGGGTTTCAGATAAGTCGCCAAGAATGATAGTGTTGGTGATCACATACATCAATGAGCCTACAAATTTGCATTTTCTGATTCTATATGACCACATAGGCTGATGTAGCATGATGATTGGGAGTTTTGGCCTTGACCATGAGCAGGGGTTATGTAGGAATGATTGCCTTTGGACTATGGGCAAGTGTTATACTTTACAAGGAGTGGGATTAAGGCTGGGTCGCCTTGACCTGCCCTCCGGCCATCCTGCTAGAACCAGTTATTCACAGGGACATTTTAGCTGGTCAAAAGACCAGATACGCACCGATCAAATGACTGTGGCTCAAAAGGTTGGGCTGCTGCTGTAAAAAAGTGAAAATATTGTCCGACGATATTTTCCTGCTGTGCATTAACTGTGATTATATGCAGAACAGCCGGTGACTGTAACCAGGAAAGGCTGGAAGCTTGCGCTTATGTAGTGATGGTTTTTTGAGGAGGGATATTTTTTCATTGGATGTATACCGTATTGTCACATATTGTCTCTGCATATGTTAATGTAGCAGTAAGTATTCTGTGATAACTTTTAGTCACTTGTTGTGCTGACAGTTTTTGGGATTGCAGATTGTGCACCGCTGAATTATGATGATTTTGAGGTGGATACCGATGCACTGTTTGAATTTTCTTGTCCTTTTTGCTATTTGGAGTATGATATTGGGTCTCTGTGCTCTCACCTTGAAGAGGAGCATGGTACCGAGTCCAAATCAGTGGTTTGTTTTAGCCTTTTGGCCCCTTCTAGACTTGCCTTTTCTTTTGGGCAGAAAGGCATAAAAAGCTGAAACATAATTGTGTACTGCAGATATGTCCGGTATGTGCTGCAAAATCAGGTCCTGACATTGTTGGACATATCACTCATCAGCATGCACACCTATTTAAGATATCCTTTTCCCAGCTGTACATTACTTTCGCTAGTCTGCTTCATTTATATATATGTGGTGAATTCTTTAACTTGACGTTGTAACACATGCAACGTCGAAGACGTGCGCGAAAATCATCTTCATCTTCTTCAACATCCTTTTCTCTAGGTAGGAGTCACCTTAGAATTTCTTTAAGATTTAATACTTACCAAGCAGAGTGTCAATGCATTTATTTTTGGCTTTGAAGCAGATCCTCTTCTGTCTAGTCTGCTAAACGGGTTTTCTTTTCCGGAGTCTGATGCTACTTCTAAAGATAGCAAGGAGGCTCCCGTGACTTCCACTGATCGGAAAGTTCCGAGGTAAGGGCGGGTAGTGTGGAATAAGTATTTGTGTCTATGAGTATTATCTAATTTTTAAACCTTTTATTTCTCAATCATTAAAATGGTAGTTTGATGTATGGGGCCCCTCTAGTATTGCGGAAGTGGGAAGGCCTAAACTGATGACGGGGTTGTTCTTCGATTATGTTGTCGTCTACATATATGGTCAGTGTGATCGTATTGGTTGTTGAATGTTCGAGTTGAAAAGATTACAGAGCCTTTAGACTATCTGCTACTTGACTGTGGAACAATCGAGTGACCATACTCTATATGGTCAGGAATTGTATTGGTTGTTGAACATTCGAGTTCAAAAGATTTTATAGCCTTTAGACTAAGTGCTACTTCAGTAGTTGCTTCCTTATTTTAGGCCCTATTATGGGCGCTGCATTGTGTCCCTCTTTTTGACATCTCATATCTTCATTTGTGTTTGTTTCATACAAGAATTTGCTGAATCAAAGCATATTTTTATGCAAGTGAGTGCCCTACAACTTGCATACTGCACATTGTGTGCTGGTAGGGATTTTTGGTTGCAACGTTCTCTTGAAGCAAGTCATAGCGGAGGTATTCTGTCTGACATTCCTTTAAGCAGAGTGCCACTTTTGGGGACCGTTTGAGGGCTTGCAGAAGCATCGTTGATCCCATGGTACACATACATGCCTTGTATGAATTGTTACGAGTCTGTAAAAGTTTTTCAATGCGCTGTTGCCGAGGATTTTCGAGCCCTTCTTACTTCATTTTGCACTTGAAATTGTTTTTTCCCTTATTTCTTTGCATTTGATAAAAGCAGTATAGGGATTGCCTCATAAGTATTCAATGATTTGTGCAGTTTGGGAGCTGCTTTCAAGACTGAGATTTGGGAGCATAACGTCGAAGAGGCGACAAATCGAGCAAAGTTTGTACAACAGATGGTGCTCTCCACTGTTTTCAGGGAAGATTGATTGCTCCCTTCGAAGTCTAGTGTGTCGTATTGGTTGGGTTCTTCCCCTCCCCCCTTTGAAAGAGCAGGTCGTGAAGAGGTTGGAATTTTTGTGGTGCGGATGGTGCAGGGAGGTGCCCTTCTAGAATTCATACGTGTAGAGATTGTTGGGCTTTCCCTGTTACCACTCCGTTAGTCCAAGAGGAACATAGCTTTGGCTCAAGCCTAACAGAATGGTGAAAGAATAGATGGCATCAAAGAGAAGCCTTGTTAGTATTAATATATATGTATAACAGAGTATAGTATTCTCGGCACATGTATTGCTGGGCAAAACGCAAGGAGTCATCCTGTAATGGCTATAATGCATCATTTGTACATAGCACCCACTACACAGGTGGCACCTTATCAATCCAATCATAATCTAATCTGTAACCTCATATATCACTCTTGGCCTGATGCGATGGTGCAGGCTCATAGTTCAAGGATTTTGTTCGACTGCCTCTTCTTTATGGTGCTTAGTTGTCTGTTTTACATTCTCTGTTTAATGAGGTATGATTGAGAGGAATAATTTGAATGATCAAGGTATACGGGCTCATACAAACGCCTCATTCCCCGTCTACAACCCGTTGACAAAAGTTAGATGTTTGAATAACTATGCTTCAACATCTATGGCTTAAATCATCAGGTCACATTAGTGCGTTGCATTCATGGGGTTTTATGTCCAAGGGAAATTTTCCTTGTATCTTGCTTGATCAGTCAAAAACCGAATGGGTTCCCTGTAGACTGCAGTGGTTTTATTGCAAAATCAAGTATTTATAGGAAACAATGTCGTTGGTGCACCTTTTTGAAAGGTCGTTCTCCACAAGCTAGGAAACGCGCTTGTGCCTTGTGCTGTGCCCTTGTGTGAGTTTGTGCGCGTGGCCAGAGAGAGAGAGAGAGAGAGAGAGAGAGAGAGGACCTTGCAAAGCAAATTCCTTGTGACGGTTAAGCTTCACTGAAGGCAGCCTTTGATAATGTGGATGTTGTTTGTGTAATTTTGCTGCATAAAAGAAATTCACGTTTTGTATTAGGAGGTTCATGTGTATGAGAGCAGCCCTCAAATTTCAAGGGTTGGCATTTTGAAGGCTCTAAAGGAATTCCCTTTGTCTTTCTACACAAATTGGAAGGGCATACAACTATTTATTCAAATTTCCTACAGTTCTTTTGAAGGGTAGCATTTTTGTAGCCCTCCCCTAGAAAGTATGTCAAGCTTGTGGGCACAGCGTGGGCACAGCCTATAGCAGGCAGTTCACTTTGCATGCCTTTGCATGGCAAGTTCACCCTTTATATATGTAAAGAGGCTTCAATCAATACAAGGCGTTTTTATTTCTCTGTGTCGAGCTCTCCATCTTGTTCTCTATTTTCCTTGCTCTGCACGCCTTCAGCTGCATGGCTCCCCATCTTCTCCATCGGCCATAGCCAGCTCACCTATCAGCAACACCCCCTTGAGGCTTGGACGGGTGTTGAAGGCAGGGTTGTATGAGGGCATGTGTTCTTCTTTCTGAAGTGGAACCGTAAGTGTAGGATCTCCCACATTTTTGAGCAATTGAAGCTTGCCAGCAAGCAATGTTCTAGAAAAACCATTTTCTTAAACGTATGAAAATTTTATTGCTCTACTTGGAGAAAGAAATTTTCAATACTTGCATACATCTTCTATATTTTCCACTACATGTGCAATTTCACAAAGGGCATTTTTGGATTTCAAAAAGGGAGAGTCGTAAGCTAAGACAATTGGATAGCTAATGATGCATATTCTATTTCCTCAAGAAGAGATTGAGGATTGGAGGTGGAGGACAAAGGATCTTTCCAAAAGGGAAACATGGCATTGATAACCATTGCACTAAGGAAGAAGAAGTGTCTCCCTTGTGGGAAGGACAACTGTCTTGCAAAGGATTGTTATAATAAAATGACGTGCTCATTCTGGTAGAACCAACCATGTTTCAGACTATTGTTTCCGCAAAGACGAGCAAAAGGCATATGGCTTCAACAATCAAGCCCCAAGCTACAACCTTGAGACAATGATTTATCAAAACTTTCCTATATCATCTGCATTCAAGTGACTTTTAACTATATACATGCTATACTTAAATTGTGGGCACCTTTAAAGATCCCTCACCCCTCTTTAATGCATAAATAAACTATGCATATGTGGAAATTCCTCTCTGATTTTGAAAAGTGACGTCTGAGGCTACAACAAAGGCAAATGTGAAAATAACATTGCACAAAAAGAAACCAACACCGCTTTTGCTATGAGTCCAACATGGTGTGCTCTAGACCTATTTGAATCTATTGCTATGTTGAATTTACCTTTACTAGCTCTTATGACATTCCAAATGGCAACTAGACCCTAACATTATGGCTACTCTCTTTGGAGAAGATCTCAACCTTGTTGTATCTGATGACTTGAAACTGTGTATGCTTGTCTTGGAGTCTTCGACACCTCTAAGATCTTCTTGAGTTGTTGTCAAAGTTGGAGTCTTGCTCCATGTTTCTTTTTTAGATTTGCCTTTGATTTTGCCTTCACCTTGGCCGCCACACCTTGGTACAATAACCACAGTTTCAAGAAAATGAACCCTACCCTTGCTTTGCTCTAAGGCCTTGCCTTGAAAGCGGTGGTTGCATTGTCTTGCACAAACTATATTAGGAGCCTTGCTCATTGAACTTGAGAGCTTTGCACAATGTTGTACATCGATTTTGCATACGATAAACGTCATGGCTTTGCTCCTTTGCATGGTGGAAGTTGAGAGCATGGCATGGCCTTTGCATTTGAAGTTGAAGGTGAAGCCATGCAACAAATTTGTCATGTAACACCAAACCAAGAAGTTGAAATTGTGCACTCGATGCACCACAATTAGGGCACCCAAAGTTAAATGCCAAATAAAAATTCACACTTGAAGCTATGGCACGTAGGCAGCAACTAACAACGAGGGGAGAGAGAGAGAAGTCTTCACATCAGCTTGTAACCTCCACGCCTTGTGCCCGACCACGCTTGACCATCCCTTTGGTCTGCATGCTTTGCGTGTGTACTTGCATGCCTTCTTGCATGGTGCCCTTGTGGCCATCACACCCCCGCTCCCTCCATCCGAGCACCCAAAATTCACCTTCTCCCTTCCCCACCATTGCATTGCTTGCAAGCCAAGAAGAGAGAGAGAGAGAGAGAGAGAGAGCCTGAGATTTGAGACCAATGTAAGAAGAGAGGGACTATGAGCCATGGCATGGAAAAGGGACCTATATAGCATGGGCTCAATAGGTGTGGGTGGAGATTTGTCACTACCACCCAATCCTTGCCTAGGACTATTGTCCTCACATGAGGAGTCATCGAGGCATACCCTATGTTAAGCTTGATACCTCAACACTTCCCCCTCAAGTTGAACACCATATCTTGTACTCCAAGCATAACTCAAAATTGCCTCGCCTTCCTTGCTCTCACAGACTTCATGATGATGTCGACAATGTGTTCATCTATTCTCAAGTAGCTAAAGTCAATGTTGCTAGTCAAGACCTTGTCTTTGATGAAGTGATAGTACACCTTAGTGTGCTTTGTCCTTGTGTGAAACACTAGGCGTCGTGCCGACTATATGCTATTAAGATCACAATAGACAAGCTGTTTTTCAATAGTTGTTTTCTAAAAAGTGGAGACTAGTAAAACTTTTACAAATCAATTCTAAATTGTGTGCCCATTATAAATTGAAATTCTCCTTTTGAAGAGCTATCTAGTGATATATAACATGCCCTATATTTTTCATTTTGGTCAAATACTTTCAAAAATAGCTATGTTCATGACAACTTTTTTGTCCACCCACTTATGCTTTCACCCAACCAACATTTGACCCATATATGAAAAACTCTCCAAGTAGAATCTCCAACCATGGTACCTCACATGCCACAGTTGTAGCACCCCTACACTCAACAAAGAAACCATGTGTTGCTTCTTGTTGCTCCGTGCAACAACAATTCAGTTCTCATATGTGTTACTATAGAGTTTCACCTCCATTCCAACCCATGAAAGTGAAATTCCAATATATCATTCACATATCACAATGTGCATCTCAAGTGTGGCTTCCTGGGAAGGAGCATAATCTCACCTTCTACTCGTTCCATATTGTGTCCCATAGCTGCAGTCGACGTAAATTAGCAAAAGCTGGTGCCAAATCTTTTAAATCCTCGTATGCAACTTGCATACTTCCCAAAATGGTGCAAGTTCTATGTTGACAATCAAATTCGGCTAGCTTTTTCCTTTCACACAATTCTGCATTGCCTTCTCTTCAAAGTCGACGCGATGTATTTTCCCAAATTTGCTCAACAAGATCTCGCATGAGGATATCACTCATTGAATTTCCTTATGGCCTCATTTGCATTTTGCGATACTATCTTGTCGGAAACATGTAGTTTCACTTTGTTGGGGTTAAGGCCTATGTGCCTTGACCGGTCGCCCAGGTCATGGGCCCGCCCACTGTTACCCTATACTTATAGTGAGTATACTGTATAGGGGGAGCTGCCACTCTTTGAGTCTCCCCACCCATATTGTGTGTGTGTCTCCTTCTCTCTCTCTCACTCTCCGTCTGTGGTGCTCCCCGATCCCCTTCAATTGGTATCAGAGCTATGGTGACCGCGGAGAGCACGACGGCTTTGAGAGCTTCGAGGCGATAGCTCGCTCGCTCTCGACGGTAGAGAGATTAAGAAAGCTTGGAAGCTTTGTGACAATGCAATGGGATCTTGTGAGCTCATTTGAGAGTGATGTATGCTCTTGTGGAAGCTCAGAAAGGAGTGTGCAAGATTGTGTGTAAGTGAAGGTGCTGCCCTAAAACTGTGTGCGCAGCAGCACTATTTTCAGATTCGTTTTTCTCCTTGTAGAATGCAGATCTGAGAATTCTGTCCTTGAATTCCCATCCGTTTCAACGTGGTCTACAACTTTGCAGAAGAAACTTTTTGCAAATTCCTCACCGTTTTGCTGATATTCAGCTCAGACTGACTGTATACAGAAATTCCAGATTTTCTGTTGTCGCATTGTGTGCGAGTTTGATGCACTTTTGGAAGCATGGGAGATGCTTGATGTTGAGTGCATAAATTCTGAGCTGAAGATGCAACTGCAGCTTGTGTTAAGCTTGTGGTTTGAGGGTTTTTTGGTAGACTTGGGCAATGAAGTACGGAGGCGTTTACACACCACCGAGGCAGTCTCTTGAGAGACGCAGTTTTTTGGAGCACACAGGTGGAGCTTCTTTCACTGGTTTTCATAGGATACTTTGGTAGTGATTTTGTGCTTGGATTCATGGTCTTTGTGGATGGTTTGCATATGGTTATGGCGCATGGTTGATGCCGATTATACATGCATTTTGGCGAGCACTTTCAAGTGCCGGTGAGCTCTCTTGAGAGCATTGTTTTCGCATTGATCAAGTTTCCAGATTGCAAATCTTTTGGCGCTTGCTTATGCGCGGTCACTCCGTTAATGTACGTTAAGTGCGGATTGCCATTGTATGTGAAAATGTGGAGCCATTTTGACATTTCTACTCATTGGCATTGAGTAGTGTTATGGTTTATGGTAGAGATTGTACTTGAGTTTTTTGCTCAGTTTTCAGAGAAAATTCTGTTGGATTTTTCCCAGATTCTCGCCATAGTTTGTGATCGAGTGTTTACTCTCACTTTGATAGGTTTTGTCAGTTTGGACACAGTTTTGTGTTTTGTATCCACTCTCGCAAGAGTGAGGAGTTGTGTATCTTTCTTTGCTTGAGACAGTGGTTTGCTCTCGGGTGGGAGAGTCTTGTGATCTCGAGCATTGTTTGCCATAGTTTTGCAGAGCTTATGCATTTATGTTGAGTGTAGTTTTATGCGCATTGATTGCTCATTGTATTGAGCTTGCAGGACAATGGTTATTTTGTGTTGATAGCCATTGTGTGTCGAAACTCTGGCAAAATTTTCCCAGGAGTTTTATGCGTATCATTTATGCGATCTAGGTAGAGATTGCGGGTTGCACTCAGCATTTGTGTGCGGTGTTCTCTGCAGGTGGGAGATTTGTGCGTGTGTATGCATCGATACCACACAGTGTGGGCTTGGTGATTAGCTCACAGATTGCAATGTGATACTAGAGCATGCGAGGCTTGTATTGACATTGCGGGAGCTCTATTTTGGAGTGTGTCTCACAGGTTTTACATTGTGTTTCTGGCCATATTTGTAGACAGTTTCCAGGTGTTGTTGGTGAGGTGGTTTTTCTTTCTAGTTTGCTACATTGTGCTCATGGCAGAGACAGGTGATCACTCAGATTATGATCTCTCCGAAATGTGCATGTTTGATGGGTCAGACTTTGCAGCATGGAGAGAGTGTATGCTTGATGCATTGACACAGCGAGGGTTGCATCGACCATTGAGTGGTGATGCAGGTAGACCTTCAAACATGTGTGACGATCAGTGGCAGGAGCTAGAGGAGATGGCACTATCTACGCTCTCTTTGCATCTTGCGGAATCTGTATATGCTCTTGTTATGTATGAGACTACTTCGAGAGCACTTTGGCGCAGATTACATGATATGTATGATAGATCTGAGTCATCAAGGACTTGTGTGAGACATGTACATTCACGAGTACGCTGACAGGTGATATGTTGGTATTGTGGTCATTCTGGACACGTTAGACGGCGCTGTTTTCATCGTATGCGACATCGTAGGAGACATGGCAGTCTCAGAGATGTATGTAGTGATGCCATGGACACAGTTGCTTTGACAGTTGAGGCACATGTAGTGTCGGAGTATACTAGTGACGGGGATGTCACTTTTACCTCGAGCTATGCACGAGATGATATACAGGTGGATAGTTCACTCCCTTTGCAGTGGTTGCTAGACGCAGATGCTATGTTTCATGTCACGCCGCATTGTGAATGGTTTTGTAGCTATTCTAGCGGGATGCTTGGCAGTGTACGTTTGACCCGATGGATCAGTGCATGCGATAGCAGGTGCAGGAGATGTGAGACTGTCATTACCGAGTGGTGCATCTTACTTGTTACGACATGTGCGCTATGTACCAGATTTGACAGTGAGTTTGATCTCGATTGGTCAGCTTAGAGATTGTGGATGTCAGATTTTGCTACGAGAGAGAGATTTTGTGATGCATTTGGGTTCGCTAGTGATTGCGAGAGGTGCCATGAGTGGTACAGGTTACCCATTGCATGTGGATCATAGGAGATACGGTGTTGTCTCTGTGATCATGCAGCCAGGTAGAGAGCGAGAGAGCAGGCGAGTCTCTTTTGCTTGTGGGTTGCAGGATACTTTGCATAGAGTGCAGAGCAGTGACCTTGTTCTGCAGGTTGCGTCTACTGATGCACAGGTAGAGCGGGACAGCTCTAGTGAGTCACAACAGGATGAGTCATCAGAGGTGATGACAGAGATGACTCACATGGATGCTGAGATGTCAGCTATTGTGGAGTCATTTCTTGATATGCTTATGCTAGAGCTTGATGCAGATGGATACTCTTGGTACACATGTGATATGTGGTGGGCACGAGGAGTCACTCTAGAGCTCGGAGTCAGAGTGCCATGGTCTCTATGATAGGGGACAAGATTGCCATGAGTTGAGTTCTGAGTTGGAGGTGGCAGAGGTTGCCAGGGTTGCATCAACGTTTGGTGTCCTCATGTACGAGATGTTGATCTCGAGGCCCGACATAGCAGCTGCAGTGGGAGCATTTGCAGCAGGGTTGATTAGTTGTTCGATGACTAATCTCGGCATAGAGCATAGGGGAGGTTTACAGGTATTGGACCGATACTTGCAGGAGTGCATGAGCTCTTGTAGACTATTTGTAGAGCTTGGAGCTAGCTCTGTGTGGCTTTCGTAGCGGGATGTTTGTCTATCAGTAGAGCCGGATGCACTAGCTCATCGAGAGTCAGTGGGCATAGGTTGAGAGAATATCTCACCTTCTATTAGTTGTACACTAGTAGATCTTGCTTAAAGGCACATTGGCCTTTAAGTGGGAGGTTGTTAGGGTTAAGGCCTATGTGCCTTGACCGGTTGCCCAGGTCATGGGCGCCCGCCCATTGTTACCCTATACTTATAGTGAGTATACTGTATAGGGGGAGCTGCCACTTCACAGTCTCCCCAACCACATCGTGTGTGTGTCTCCTTCTCTCTCTCTCTCTCACTCTCTGTTTGTGGTGCTCCCCAATCCCCTTCACACTTCACACAAAGCTCTTTTTTGCCCTTTCTCCACACCTGCTTGGCCTTCCTTTTTCTTACCAGTTCTAGTAACCTCTCCTTTTGCATTTACAAAACAAGAGCCTTAATATATGATTCACATGCCATCGATGCTTCCATGTGCACTAACTTGTTGAACGTATGGTTGACCATCCCATAGTGGAGCTTCCTTCTACTATCACCGAACCACAAGAACTCTGCTACATCCTGACGACCATGCGAGGACCTCGAATGGCACTTGTCAAAAAACAAGAAAAAAAACCCCGACTCCTTTCCACTGTGATTGCGTGCTAACCCGTACTGGATGCACCTTAGTGCACATGACTCCGATCAGCAAGCCACAAAAGTTTTGGCCGATCTCCCACATTGCGAACAATTTTTCAAGAATCCTAGTGAGCTTAAAAAAAACTCTTGTCGATGTGCCTACCACTATCGCCGATTCATCACACAAATGGCTTCCTTGAAAACTTCCTCGGCCCATAACTTTTCCGCATGATCTCTAAATGGCGATCCAAAAATACTGGCATGCTCCACAATTCGAGTACTACACATGTATCCAATGACATCAGCCTGGGCCACCTGTCCTCAGCTGTCTTGTCTGTCGGGGATCTACTAAACATTCTAACTTTGAACTGCAATATCTTGAGCAGCGGGGCTCTGTTTGACGAGCCATTAGGGAATTTCGGAGGTCATTTGGAGGGCCTTCTAAGAAAATGTATTTTTTGCACTCTCTCTCTAGAAAAAATGGCAAATAATAGAGGTGGTTCTTTCATAGTAAAAGTTCAAAAAGTGTACTTTAAGTAGATTCCTTACTCTTTTGAACATTCGTTCGTAGTGATTGAGGGATAATCCTCTTTTCAGTTGCATTGAATGAACCTCGTCAATATGGAGGGAATGAGGCTAACATGGAGGGACGAAGGCGCAGCCGCTATTCACTTTCCATTAAACCTGCACATTTGGCTAATGGCGCACTCCTCAAATGGCACAAATGTTACCCAGAAACGAGCCAAATATCACCTTCACATTGATTTGGACAATGAGTACCAACCATTGATTAAGCGTAGTAAAACAAACACACATATACCTCCCGCTTCCATAGACACGCTCAGAGCTTAGGGAGCTAAACACATAGATATCTAGACGAGAGGCTCTCTCTACCCTAAGAATCCAATGACTAATGCTTCTCCACCGTTTATCAATCCTACAAGCTTATTGACCTTTTCTGGTGATGGAGAAAAGGGCCTTCTGGGTTATTGTAAATCTCTTACAAGAGAAGCTGAAACTTACAAGGGCATTCTCCAAGCTCAACAATGTGAGATTGTTCGCCTTTCACATTTACATTCTACAGATCAGGTTACCATTTTGCAACATAAAACAGAGGTACAAGAACTGAAAGGAAAGGTGCGAAGTTGTCAAATGAAGGACACCATCTTGGGTGCTCGTATCCGAAAAAAGAAATTGCGCAATCTTGAAACATTGCAGGTTGCATCAGGAGGTCTCAAGAAAAGAATTCGAGCATTAAGGTGATACTTCTTGGTTGGCTACATTGTCTTAGTTAAGTAATTTTTTTTTTTTCTTGTTATGCATTGTTTTCATGTGCCTAAATAGTGTTAGTGAAACAAATTTTCTATTATTTACTTATGCATTGTCTTCATGTAGACATTCAATCTATCCTGACAAGGAAAACATTGACCCCAAAGCCAATATAGGAAAGAGATTGAAGCCACTTATAGGTAGAAGCCTGGCAGCAGATATAGTACATGACAAGAAGTTTAAGGTCCTACAACGAAATGTAGTGGACCGCTTTATTTCAGAGAACTCAGTGCCTGCAAAAGAGATACAAGGCACACTTGATTCACTTGGTGTAAGCAAAAGAGGATATTCGGCTATCCAAAAGTCTGTCTCATCTATCTTTGTTAAGAAGGGTATAAAATCCAAACTTCTACCATCAGCCTCAAGTGTTTGGAAAGAGAGGCTTCAGCTTAACGAGGCACAGGGAGACTATCTTGGACAGCCCTTTCATATTAAAGCAACTTACAGTGGCCATGGAGCAAACATGGCATATGATGAGTTCAATAATATTTTTATGGACCTGCAGATATTACAGAAGAGAATGGTGGAGTTTTACAACATCACATTTGAAGAGTCACGAGGGGTATTACATTTTGTGTTAAAACTGGATGAGTGTGAGCTTGTTAAAGAGAAAAAGCTAGAGCGTGTTACTATTACTTTAATTAATAGAGCCCTCTCAAGATGTCCCAGTGATGATCCTTTATATTTTAGTGTTCAATCAGAATCTAACATATGGTGGCTTGGTGCGTTTGAGGTAAGCGATATTCTCAGGTAAGCTCAAATGTTCACATCTACTTAAGTCTCATTTATTTTGTGTTGCAGGTAAAGAAAGAAGATCATGAGATTCTATATTGGGTGTTCCATCGAACTAATATTCCAGAGGTGATTGATCGACAGACTAACCAGGGAGAGGTACTACGTCTAGATGGAAGGGGAGACTTTCAAGTTCAGTGGCATCTTGCAGGTGACCTCAAAACATTAAAGTGCATGTATAATTGTGGAATGGGTGCAATGGCAAAGTCGCCGTTTTTGTTCCGCATGGAGTCTACAAAGGTCATGGACCCAAAGTGGTGGAGAAAAGCTCCAACACGTCACATTGAGGATCCTGCTTTTCGACCGGTTTTGAAATACCACTTGTGAATGTCCACATTTGTACAATGCATGCCCTTTGTAGAATTGTGGAGAAATTGGTCTAGTTATATATCGGGTTTGCTTGGAAGATTAAGAACTCGACAGAACGACAAGTAGCCCTGCAGTGCTTAGAAATGGTATTGTCAGATATGGGGCTTCATGGTGGCAATGTGAAAATCCAGCGGGATGAAAAGAGATCAACTGCTGAGAAGGATGTCCCATGCAAACTATCCATCGGTGGGGTGAAGGCACGGAGGTTTTTATCTAAACCCCAAGGTACAAGAGATCCGAAGCTAACAAAACATGGAAAAATATATAACACATCTTATGTTAGCAAGGTAGAGTATCAGAGCTGGAAAAAGCTACATATTGCAGTCAAAGACCAAGAACCAACTACTCGTAACGCGAAGGCTGAGGTTTGGCGATCAATAGACATCCTATTTTTGATGTGCGACAAAGATGACTGGTCACAAGGTGATATGAACAAGTTCAAGGAGAATCTCAACCTTCTGAAAAAATCATTCAAGACAACATGGATAGACACCCAGATTACTCACTACATGGTATTATCGTGTATTTCATTCTCTCTTATGTGCAAATATGTGAGTGTAAAACATTCTAACTAATCTGTTTTCATATCCAGCACATCATCTTCAATCATTTACCATATTTTATACAAAAGTATGGGAACCCGGCAATATGGAATACCCAAGGGATGGAAAAGTCTCATTACATGGCGAGAAATGCTTATTTCAGGCACACACGACATGGTGGCTCTCGAATCAAGGCTAACAATTTGAGAGAACTATTTGAATGGTTCTATCGTAGAATCATTCATCAAATGCAGGCAAAAGAAGTCTTGGCAAATTCAGCAACAGCACAAGCCATCAGACATTTACAACAACAAAAAGTTAAAAGATCAATGGCATACAACTCCGGAGCTCGTGAAAGTCAACGAAGGTGGAGAGAGACAATGGTGTATGTGAATCACAAGTGGAGAAAGATACTCTGAGTGGATGACATTGTACAAAATTTATGTAATACATGATCTTATACAGTTGCTACTTGAAATGTATCAAGATTTTGAAGGTTCAATTTTGTTTTTTGGCACGTCACCCTTGTAACGAATCATGAGATGTTTGCCATACTCTAAAAGTTCATCTGGGTTTTGTCTACCAAGAGCTAGTGCCATTGCTGTGTAGGTGTAGTAATACGCTGCCCAACCACCTGTATAGCCTGGGCAGTAACCAAAAAAATCTCTAGAAAACACTTTGTCCACAAGAATGACTTTATCTGCACTTTTGGGCAGCACGGGTCCACCCAAGAAGCGTGATAGTGTCTTGAATGTGTAAGTTGCTATTGAACCCTCTTGTGACATGGAATTGTGAAAAAATACTATCGACGACTCGCAAAGCTTTTAAAGGTACTGCGTTAGGGCCGCATCCCTTCCACGATACTCTCGAGTCCGCCGCCGAAGGAAGTCATCCTTGTCAGCAATCCAAGACTGCACATATCATGTCAGAAGTGACACAAAGAGAGAGATAGATAGATAGATAGATAGATAGATAGAGAGAGAGAGAGAGAGAGAGAGAGAGAGAGAGAGAGAGAGAGAGAGAGAGAGAGAGAGAGAGAGAGGGAGAGAGTTACCATGAAGCTCTCATCCTGCAGAAAGAGGTTATCCTGCCACATGTCTACAGATGTAGTTGACCCCTGACCTGAATGGTTAAACCAATCCTCCACTTCTTTGTTACTTGTTGATGGTCTTAGGCTTTGTCTTATTGCTTGGAAGGTGGCTTCATCAGGTAGTGTCTCCTTGTATTTTTCAGCTTTCTCAAAGCATCTTCGGAGGCATTCCATTGGATTGCTGGATGTTTCCATTGCCTCATCATCACTACTATCCTATGAAACAAATCCACTCCTCTCCTCTTGGACTCTGGAAATAATAGCCAGGGAGAAATCCTCTCTTAAATAAAAGATGCTTTGCACATCATGTAAGAAGATATAGGTCCCGTCTCCAATCCTGAAGTCAGGCACAGCAGGCAACATCATCTGAGCATGCTTCTTAGTGAAGTTACTGACATCCAATGGAAGTTTGATTTCTGTGGTTTTCACAGAGAGCATCATACTTCTTTGTACTTAAATTGCCTCAATCTCAAGGTCGACTGTATCTTCAACCTCCTCGACTTCTTGTATATGAGTTGTCTCCTCGAATTCTTCATCTGGTGCTGCATCCTGCTCCTCTAACACCTCATCAGGATTCTGCATGAGGAATACAAACAGGCTATTCAGGTAAATCATAAAGCCAAAAGCTTCCTGAATGAGTTTGCATTCTTTTTGGTGCAAAGGGCAGGCTGAATGTCGGCAAGAAGGTGGTAATTCCCTATACTTCTTCAGTCCCTGTCCCTTTCCACCACAGTCATTTAAATGCACAAGAGTCATAGTGGGCAGAACAACCCTCCCTACCTGCACCATCACTTCAAACTTATCTCTGTAGGACTGCAAGAAATTACTGTGCTGAGCTAACAGGTCTTCAATGTCAAACTTTGGATTAAACATAGAATGAACTAGATCAAACTTGTTCCCAGCACCACAAGATGCTGCAAAATCAAACAGCCTCTCATCAGTTGCAGCTGGGTCTTCCAGAGAAGACACATCCTCTTTGGCTTTACAT